>NW_005178702.1:0-10795 GCF_000350225.1 Chondrus crispus | reverse complement strand
GACATACGCCGTTTATATCCGCTAGGAGGAGCCGGGCGACGCCCATTCAAATCCTTTTCCCAGCAGCGGGTTGCCGTATGGCCTGTATGACCGCCGTTCGTGCATTTGTAATCCTTTATGTCCCGATTGTTCGGGGCACGATTAACCAGAGCCCATGTCTGTGAGGAGCTAGACTTCATGTTGGCTCGTTGCTCTTCCTGCAGCAGACGACTTTTCACAAAGTCCAAACTGAATATCTTTTCCTCATTACCGAGAGCATCTAGTGCAACAATGAGAGCCTCGAAACGGGCAGGCAGACCGTTGAGCACTGCCATGGCCATCTCCTTGTCATCGATGTTTACGCTCATTGACTTGAGGATGGCTGCCAGCTGCTTGACACGATTGATGTATGCAAGCACCTTTTCACCGGAAAGCATCTTCACAGTGTAGAACTCACGACGTGCAGCTAATTTGTTCAGCAAAGTGTGCCTCTCAAACACGTTGACAATAGCTTCCCACATGTCATGAGCAGTATCAACATCACGTACATACTCAAGATGCTCATCTGATAGGGAGAGACCAATTAGTGCTTTAGCTTTACTGTCACCTCTGATCCACTTCTTACGCTCTTCCGCGCGTTCCTCACTTGGAACTCTTCCCTCAACGATGTATTGGTCAACATCACGTAGAGCAAGCAGAAGTTGTATTTTCTGCTTCCACACGTAGAAGTTGGAGTCCGTCAGTTTGTCGATTCTGATGGATCCTCCTCCTCCTTGATCTTCCATTTTAGTGCAAATAAACTTCAAGTATTCGAAAATCCGTTCGGGGATCCCAAGCCGTTAACCGATAGTCAACACAATGGCAAGCCCACCCGTCTAAGAAATTCGATATGATTACTATGAAGTTGCACTAGGAGAAATTTGCGAACAGATATGTGAATTTATTTGGATGGAATCCCTAACTATTCTGTTCACAAACTACCTTTAAGTGTGCGGCACCGTTCTCGTGGCACTTCAGGTGCCCGTGAGACTCAAAGACGCGATTGCAAGGGATACAACGCGGAGTCTTCTTAGCGTTGGCAACGTGAATGCGATGAGACCTAGAGTGAATGTGGTCGTAAAAGGCCTTCGCACTATTGCCACTAACGCCGCACACTTTACAATACCGCTTATACCGCGGGCACACCTTACGATTCCTCTTGCGCTCACGCTTAAACTCTTTATCCGCGAGAACAGCCGCTTTCCGAGCAGAAAGTCGATGCGTAGTTCTCTTTATTGGTGCCGGAACAGAGCGCGGAATACGAGGAATCCTATATGGTGCGCAACTCGAGGACGGACCCGGAAGCGCGAGCCGAGGTGAAGGTTGATCCTCAGGCTCAAGCACCTCAACGGATACGACCTCCGATGTCCGAACCGTTCGACCGGTGACCAGCTTCCCAGGCGCAGAGCGCACCGGTACTAATTCCAGATCTAACACAACCCGTAAAAACAGGTATTCACAATAAGGAATATGAAGATAATCGTCAGTAACAGATTTTGGAATTATTGCTCTTAAGAACCACCAAAACGTGCAAAGACAATCACTTAGATGTGTAGGAAATGGAAAGAAACTCAAAACTTACTTTGCATGAGAGAACGAAGAAAAACCAAATGCGAGGTTGACGACGACGGCGGTAGCGGGAGCGGAAACGAAGACGAAGACCAAAGACAGAGACAGCAGCAACAACCACAGCAAGAACAAAAGCCAAACCAAGAACGAAGACAACGAAGACAGCGGGGGCGATGACCAAAACCAATTCACACAACAGAGCAAGAACGACAGCAGCAGCGAAAACCAAAACCAAGAACGACGGCAAGAACGAGAGCGACAACGACAGCGAGAAGACCAGCGGAAAGAACGACGAGAAACGGCAGCGAAAACGACAGCGACAACGACGGCAGAAACAACGGAACGAGAACGACAGACTCATGCAGTGAAACGACAGCGAGGGACTGGGCCCATAACCTAATGGTAGGTTCGGAGGGGCAAGGGAAAGAAGGAAGGCAGGTTGATGTGTGTGAGTGAAGGAGTTGGTGCCGAAGTTTACTTTGAAGCCGTTTTCCTGCGATACTTATACACTTCGAGTGCTACACTATCGCTCTACTCCGACTCCCAGTAAACCATACTCTACTATGCGCGACCAAGCGCGGTCCTCTTGTGGCCCGACCATACTGTTCGATTTCCACCTTACGAATCGATTCGTAACTATTAGCTCACAACTATTTCTACACATTCCAAATGACTGTAAACCATGGCCCTATGCATGCAACTGTTTCACACCTTACTAATCTGCATCCAGTCATGCCAGACTTCATTGTTGTGCAACGAACAACTTGGCACTTGTCTATTTCCAACAACGCAAACGTCTTTCATATCACAATCGCCATACGTATCCTTGTTTCTCACCTTACTAATTTCGCCAAGCACTGTCAGATAATTATGGCAAGTTATAACAATGCGCATCCAGACTTTCTACACAACTCACATGAGAATACATATAAATCACACGAGTACTGTCATGAACTTGCATCCAACGGCGCACCATGACGAGAGCACAGTGCAACGGCGCGTGCTCACGCAAGACTCGCATACAGCGTGACGCGTACACAGAATAATCGCACAACTGTATTCCTCTCGCGAGAAGTACTTGTTGTACTTTTGATTCACATGTACTGTACTCGGACACGCCCAGGATCGCAAACAGTCTGACACTGTAAAACTGTAAACCCTCATGTCCATACACCTGGATGCGTGTACATGTGTACGTACACGAATCCACCTGGCGACGTGTACATGTGTACACGGCATACATGTGTCCCGCCCGGGGGCCCCATGCAATTACCCATTACAACCATGGCAAACCACTTGAAACCCCCAAAAGAACGTAATTATGGCATATACAGGCCATTTAAAGTACATCACAAGGCCAATGACGCACACGTGGACAACGCCCGACCAATACATTTGCAGCATTAGACCTGAGGGCCAATAGAATTGCAGTATTTCCTGTGTAGTCTATAGTGCTACGGGCCAAGGTTCCACTTGGCAAAACTATGCAAATTTGCATGACCCTCCCAGAGGCCACTTTCGTCCCCGGAACCCCAAAATCTGGGATTTTACACGTGTCATGTCGTGATATGGGTAAGAGCGCCCGGACCGTGCAGTCATGTACACGTGTCACTTGATTTTGACCTTTTCAGATAACAGCATGTGGTCGCACATTTTCAATACCTCGCTCAAGTCAGATTCCTAATGGCACCAGCCTTTCACCAAGAGCGAGGGTATGTTCCACTGAGGATTTGGCAGTGCGTTGGCCACTAGGGACATTCTTCCTCCCGACTAGCGGAAGGCTCACCCACAGCTCACACAACGACTGCCACGACAAAGCAAAAAACTGAGCACTGACGGACCACCAAACTGAAAAATCGGCTGAAAGGGTGCTGAAAACGACGGCCAAAACTGAAAAAACTGAAAAACCAAACTCGAAAGCGGAGACTGCAACTGATACCTTCTTCTTCTGCTTGACGAGCTGAACAAACTGATACTTGAACGACGGCGAAACTCGAACTTGAACCAAAACGAAGACGACGATCAGCGTTGAACTGGGCCCATAACCTATAGAAAGGTCAGCGGGGCAGAGGGAAGAAGGATGGTTGAAGGTTGCTGGTGGTTGACGGGAAAAGAAGTTGATACCATTTTACTCTTGGTCGCCAACTATTGGCGCTACTTATACTCTTCGAACTACATACAATACGAGCCATTAGGGCTGGTCACGTGACTCTCCTTCTTGCACTCGTTGATAATCAAGTGACTCTCCCTGTTGCACTCTCGGTTGATAATCAAGTGACTCTCCTACTTCCACTCTCGGTTGATAATCAAATGACTCTCCTTCTTGCACTCTCGGTTGATAATCAAGTGACTCTCCTACTTCCACTCTCCGTTGATAATCAAATGACTCTCCTTCTTGCACTCTCTCTTGCTAATAATTTGGGACCGTTTGAGAGTCAATAATATCTGAATGTACTGTACTGTAGATTACAGATTTTACACTACGATTAATAACCACTGTGGCACATACGTCATACGTGTCACACACGTGTCAAATCGAGAAAAATGAAACATGTTCAGAATGTACTGTAGAGTGCCACGAGGTACATAACTTACACGTGTCAACACCAAAATTGAAACATGCTCGGAAATGATAGGAAAGTGCAACTGTGTACAAATATGACACGTGTCCACCTTGAAGACCAAACATCCTGAGAATGCTCTTGCAAGTATTTTAGGTTTCGTCGACGTACACGTGTAATATCTGTCAGGCTTGGAGCTTAGCATGTGGTCGAAGATTTCCAACACAACGAGTGGGTACGTGTTCAAGCTTTGTGATGGGCCTATCAGTTGGGCTTCCTGGAAACAAACAGTAGTTGCAAAGTCTACTTGTGAGGCAGAATACATCGCACTCAGTGAAGCATGCAAAGAGGCTGCGTGGCTTCGACGCTTCCATGCCGATGTACTTGGTGCGAATTCGGATCCAACAATTCGCGTTGGATGTGACAACGTTGGTACGATTGCGTTTGCTCAGAACGAATCTACAAATCGTCGGAACAAGCACGTTGATATTACGTATCATTTTGTTCGAGATGCGGTGCAGCGAAAACTGGTCACATTGTACCATTGTCCGACAACAGAAATGCCAGCCGATATGTTGACCAAACCACTTGGTCGCGTGCTGTTTGAAAAGTTCGTGGGCATGGTTGGGCTTTCCGAGTGCCAAGCTGCCCAAAGCATGTGATCGAGGGGAGGTATTGAAAATGTGCGACCACATGCCCTTATCTGGAAAGTGCAAATCGAGTGACACGTGTACATGACTCGACGGTCCGGACCCTCACCCCATATCACGACATGACACGTGTAAAATCCCAGATTTTGGGGTTCCGGGGACGAAAGTGGCCTCTGGGAGGGTCATGCAAATTTGCATAGTTTTGCCAAGTGGAACCTTGGCCCGTAGCACTATAGACTACACAGGAAATACTGCAATTCTATTGGCCCTCAGGTCTAATGCTGCAAATGTATTGGTCGAGCGTTGTCCACGTGTGCGTCATTGGCCTTGTGATGTACTTTAAATGGCCTGTATATGCCATAATTACGTTGTTTTGAGGGTTTCAAGTGGTTTGCCATGGTTGTAATGGGTAATTGCATGGGGCCCCCGGGCGGGACACATGTATGCCGTGTACACATGTACACGTCGCCAGGTGGATTCGTGTACGTACACATGTACACGCATCCAGGTGTATGGACATGAGGGTTTACAGTTTTACAGTGTCAGACTGTTTGCGATCCTGGGCGTGTCCGAGTACAGTACATGTGAATCAAAAGTACAACAAGTACTTCTCGCGAGAGGAATACAGTTGTGCGATTATTCTGTGTACGCGTCACGCTGTATGCGAGTCTTGCGTGAGCACGCGCCGTTGCACTGGGCTCTCGTCATGGTGCGCCGTTGGATGCAAGTTCATGACAGTACTCGTGTGATTTATATGTATTCTCATGTGAGTTGTGTAGAAAGTCTGGATGCACATTGTTATAACTTGCCATAATTATCTGACAGTGCTTGGCGAAATTAGTAAGGTGAGAAACAAGGATACGTATGGCGATTGTGATATGAAAGACGTTTGCGTTGTTGGAAATAGACAAGTGCCAAGTTGTTCGTTGCACAACAATGAAGTCTGGCATGACTGGATGCAGATTAGTAAGGTGTGAAACAGTTGCATGCATAGGGCCATGGTTTACAGTCATTTGGAATGTGTAGAAATAGTTGTGAGCTAATAGTTACGAATCGATTCGTAAGGTGGAAATCGAACAGTATGGTCGGGCCACAAGAGGACCGCGCTTGGTCGCGCATAGTAGAGTATGGTTTACTGGGAGTCGGAGTAGAGCGATAGTGTAGCACTCGAAGTGTATAAGTATCGCAGGAAAACGGCTTCAAAGTAAACTTCGGCACCAACTCCTTCACTCACACACATCAACCTGCCTTCCTTCTTTCCCTTGCCCCTCCGAACCTACCATTAGGTTATGGGCCCAGTCCCTCGCTGTCGTTTCACTGCATGAGTCTGTCGTTCTCGTTCCGTTGTTTCTGCCGTCGTTGTCGCTGTCGTTTTCGCTGCCGTTTCTCGTCGTTCTTTCCGCTGGTCTTCTCGCTGTCGTTGTCGCTCTCGTTCTTGCCGTCGTTCTTGGTTTTGGTTTTCGCTGCTGCTGTCGTTCTTGCTCTGTTGTGTGAATTGGTTTTGGTCATCGCCCCCGCTGTCTTCGTTGTCTTCGTTCTTGGTTTGGCTTTTGTTCTTGCTGTGGTTGTTGCTGCTGTCTCTGTCTTTGGTCTTCGTCTTCGTTTCCGCTCCCGCTACCGCCGTCGTCGTCAACCTCGCATTTGGTTTTTCTTCGTTCTCTCATGCAAAGTAAGTTTTGAGTTTCTTTCCATTTCCTACACATCTAAGTGATTGTCTTTGCACGTTTTGGTGGTTCTTAAGAGCAATAATTCCAAAATCTGTTACTGACGATTATCTTCATATTCCTTATTGTGAATACCTGTTTTTACGGGTTGTGTTAGATCTGGAATTAGTACCGGTGCGCTCTGCGCCTGGGAAGCTGGTCACCGGTCGAACGGTTCGGACATCGGAGGTCGTATCCGTTGAGGTGCTTGAGCCTGAGGATCAACCTTCACCTCGGCTCGCGCTTCCGGGTCCGTCCTCGAGTTGCGCACCATATAGGATTCCTCGTATTCCGCGCTCTGTTCCGGCACCAATAAAGAGAACTACGCATCGACTTTCTGCTCGGAAAGCGGCTGTTCTCGCGGATAAAGAGTTTAAGCGTGAGCGCAAGAGGAATCGTAAGGTGTGCCCGCGGTATAAGCGGTATTGTAAAGTGTGCGGCGTTAGTGGCAATAGTGCGAAGGCCTTTTACGACCACATTCACTCTAGGTCTCATCGCATTCACGTTGCCAACGCTAAGGAGACTCCGCGTTGTATCCCTTGCAATCGCGTCTTTGAGTCTCACGGGCACCTGAAGTGCCACGAGAACGGTGCCGCACACTTAAAGGTAGTTTGTGAACAGAATAGTTAGGGATTCCATCCAAATAAATTCACATATCTGTTCGCAAATTTCTCCTAGTGCAACTTCATAGTAATCATATCGAATTTCTTAGACGGGTGGGCTTGCCATTGTGTTGACTATCGGTTAACGGCTTGGGATCCCCGAACGGATTTTCGAATACTTGAAGTTTATTTGCACTAAAATGGAAGATCAAGGAGGAGGAGGATCCATCAGAATCGACAAACTGACGGACTCCAACTTCTACGTGTGGAAGCAGAAAATACAACTTCTGCTTGCTCTACGTGATGTTGACCAATACATCGTTGAGGGAAGAGTTCCAAGTGAGGAACGCGCGGAAGAGCGTAAGAAGTGGATCAGAGGTGACAGTAAAGCTAAAGCACTGATTGGTCTCTCCCTATCAGATGAGCATCTTGAGTATGTACGTGATGTTGATACTGCTCATGACATGTGGGAAGCTATTGTCAACGTGTTTGAGAGGCACACTTTGCTGAACAAACTAGCTGCACGTCGTGAGTTCTACACTGTGAAGATGCTTTCCGGTGAAAAGGTGCTTGCATACATCAATCGTGTCAAGCAGCTGGCAGCCATCCTCAAGTCAATGAGCGTAAACATCGATGACAAGGAGATGGCCATGGCAGTGCTCAACGGTCTGCCTGCCCGTTTCGAGGCTCTCATCGTTGCACTAGATGCTCTCGGTAATGAGGAAAAGATATTCAGTTTGGACTTTGTGAAAAGTCGTCTGCTGCAGGAAGAGCAACGAGCCAACATGAAGTCTAGCTCCTCACAGACATCGGCTCTGGTTAATCGTGCCCCGAACAATCGGGACATAAACGATTACAAATGCACGAACTGCGGTCATACAGGCCATACGGCAACCCGCTGCTGGGGAAAGGATTTGAATGGGCGTCGCCCGGCTCCTCCTAGCGGATATAAACCGCGTATGTCTCAGCGGAAACAATCTGCATTTGTCACACAGAAACCTGATCCCGACATGCTTGTAAACAGCGTCGACTTCACATGTCTGATGTCGAAAGCTTCGCACACGAACGATATGGAGATGTTGCCTTCGTGGCTCGTAGATTCAGCTTGTACAGCTCATATTACATATGACCGATCTCTGTTTGCAACGTATGAGCCACTTGAATCCGCCTCTGTGCAGATGGGAACCAAGGCTAGTGCAAAGGTTGCCGGCCGTGGTGACGTTCACTTGAAGTTAAATGTGAATGGCCGCATCGAACCGTGCAAGTTGACGGATGTATTGCACGTTCCGGACTTTGCGTTCTCTCTGCTCTCTGTCAGTCGAATGACTGAACTTGGACTAAAAGTTGGGTTCGAAAATGGAAAATGCATGATCAGACGAGGCTCCACTGCAGTGGCGACTGCGACATTGGTTGGAGAACTTTACGTTCTCGACATCGTCAGTGACATCGGATCTGCACATGCTGCCACCCTGCAAACGTGGCATGAGCGCTTTGCACATGTGCATTCTCAAGGTATTGCTTCGATGATTCGTGACAATGTGGTAAGTGGAGTCAAACTACTTGGTAATGAGGCTAACAAAATCAACAATACTGACAATGATTGCATCTCTGAAAAATGTTCTGCGTGCGTCTACGGCAAAGCCACTCGATCTGTGATCCCAAAAGAGCGGTCCTCGAGGCGGGCATACTTCTGTCTAGATTTAGTTCACTCTGATGTTTGTGGCCCCTTAGAGGTGCAGTCCATTGGTGGTGCCAAGTACTTCATTACCTTCATAGATGATCACTCAAACTGGTCAGTAGTGTACCCTATGCACCATAAATCAGAAGCATTTGAACGATACAAAATGTTTGCACAACTTGCTCAGACTCACACTGGTCGCAAGATCAAAGTGCTTCGCACCGATCGAGGTGGTGAGTATCTGTCCACGGAGTTTAAGTCTTTTCTGATTGCAAATGGTACTCAGCATCAAATGACGACCGCGTACACACCGGAGCAAAATGGCGTCGCCGAACGACTGAACAGAACTTTGGTAAACTTGGTGCGCTCCATGCTAGCGCACAAGAAAGTTACAAAGGGGTTCTGGGCAGAAGCACTTGCCAATGCAGTGTACGTTCGAAATCGAGTCACGTCACGTGCCATTCCCCCTAAGATGACCCCCTACCACTTATGGATGAAATCTGTGCCAAATGTTGGTCATTTGCGTGTTTTCGGTTCAAAGTGTTGGTATACATTACCAAAACACAACATCCAGAAACTTGACGCCCGTGCAAAGGAGGCAATGTTTCTAGGGTATGCTGAAAATACGAAAGCTTACAAGTTGTGGGATGGTGATTTGCACAAAGTGATCGTATCCAGAGATGTTACTTTTGACGAGTCCACGGGAGGCAAATCTGGTGAACCGATGGATACAAACAAGGAGGCTACAACTGATGATGACACAATCAACTTGAACATCGATGAGGAAGTTGCAGAAAATGATGCAGTGGCATCAGAAGTATCATCGCCGGATGAACAACAAGACTCTGATGAATCCTCCAACTCCTCCCTAACTGCAGGGGAGGACGAAACTACCGAAACAGTTGAGCAACACGTAGTTGAGGAAGAAACTATTGATCCGCCAACTAATCTCCGTCGGTCCACTCGCATTCGCAAAACGCCTGGGGCGTGGTGGGCAGCAGCTTTGGTGACTGCTGGACTCCTTAGCCACGCCCATGTGATAACCGAAATCCCACACTCGTACAAGCAAGCTATGGATTCTCCAAAAGCTCGCTTCTGGCAGAAGGGCATCGACAAAGAACTTGCTTCACAACACAAAAACAAAACATGGACACTTGTTCCAAGATCTCAAGCATCAAACGTCCTGACGTCCAGGTGGGTTTTCGGAGTGAAGCAACTTCCTGACGAGTCCGGAATATTGGTCGAAACTGCAAAGGGACGTCTTGTGGCACGAGGCTTTCAACAAGTAGAAGGCATCGATTACACTGAAACTTTCGCCCCTGTCATCAAGTTCACAACTATCCGTCTGCTGCTGGCACTGGTTGCGCACTTTGACCTTGAGCTGCATCAGATGGACGTGGTGACTGCCTTCCTCAACGGTGACCTTCACGAAGAAATCTTCATGGAGCAACCTGAAGGATGCATCGACAAAGTCAAACCTGATTCGGTGTGTAAACTTTTGAAAGCAATCTATGGTCTTAAGCAAGCCCATCGCCAATGGCATAGTAAGATCGATGAGTTTCTGATCACTGAACTTGGTTTCAACACTACACGCAGCGACCCATGTCTTTACATTCGACGTCAAGGAAATGTCATCATGATTATCGCGTTGTACGTGGACGATCTGCTGCTAGCTGGAAGTGACTTGGAGGCCATATTATGGATGAAAAATGAACTTAACAAACGATTCGATATGAAAGACCTTGGCGAGGCGAAGACTTGTATTGGTCTAGAGATCGACCGTATACGTTCTAAACACGTCCTGACCGTCACGCAGTCGAAGTATGCCCAAGCAGTACTGAAACGGTTCAAAATGTCGGCATGCAATCCTTGCGTTACTCCGATGGAACAGTCTCGACATGTCACAATGCAAGTTGCGGAAACTGGCACTGATGACAACCCATGCTTTGAACCATATCGTCAGGCCATTGGATGTCTAATGTTCCTAATGGTCGGGACCCCTTTCCAGCACACT
>NW_005178701.1:273284-338745 GCF_000350225.1 Chondrus crispus | reverse complement strand
GTCCGTACCCATTTGCGGGCCTGCCAGCCTTACCGGGCGCGACCTTCGCCCTAGACCACCTCATCTGCCTCTGCCTCTCGCAAATCCCACACCACCACCACACCGACCAGAATCCCCCCACGACCCACAACATGTCCCTGTAGTGCACTGTACACTATAGCGGGACAGATGTCCATACCCCGCCAAAATCGCGCTGGACCACCACCACGTGTACCACGGGTACACGTGGACTCCCCTGTCCATCTCCCAGGCCCACCGGTGGACACGTGTACTACCTCCGCTCCACTCCGGGCCTATAGGGGCTTTTACTTGGTCCCCTCGGGGCTACACCCGTTATGTTCTAGTTATTCTAATTTTTAGTATAATTTAGCTTCGCCATTACGGCGACGGGGACTATATAGTCAACCCGATAATCAAAGTAGAGAGGCACGAAGCCTCGGGTCTTTTACCTTGGTTTCTGGATTCTAGGTTGTAGCTTCGACTGGGTACTGGCTCGCCCATACCGACCGAGCCATCTACACCCCTAGAATGCCAACTGCCTTCCCCGCGCGCGTCGACCCACCTGCGCTAGCGCTACGTTAACTACTGTGCTGTCTGCTTCGTCAGTTCTGTTTTTCCTTTAATTCTTCCTCTTTGTTGCTGACCCTAGTTCTACTTTTCTACCCCGCAAGCCGCGCCCGCATCCCGGTTCCGGTCATCCACCGGGTGGTCTCCCTTTATCCCCTTACGCGTTCGAACGCGCGTCGCTCTGCCTACAGCCCGCCACACGGGGCGGTAGTGCACGACACGAAGCGGAGGGAGACTTCGACGGCAAGAGTGGTGCGATCAGCCGATTAGCCTCGAAACTGAGAAGGGCTACGACGCGCAAGTACGCGTCTGCCGTAACACGGACTTTCTGTGCCGCCGTGAGCTTCTCAAAATTATGAGGGACCAGCGACACATCGCGCACCTTCATGCTACAGTGGGGGTTAATATGATCCCCGACTTTGTAGCATGTGTAGCAGACGATTTGCGGGGAAGGTGTCTTCATGTCCCTGGGTCCTTCTCGACCGGCAAAACCGGGAGACTTCTCGTGCGGTCTCGGGAGTCGGGGTTGGTCCTTATAGGCCGGCCGCCGCTCTCCGTAGAACAACGAATCCTTATCGTTGCATGAGGATCCCTCGGTGGGAAATGACAGTGACCCCGCCGCGGCGGTGAACGGCTCGTCATTCGGGAGGAAATTCTCGGCGCCCAGGCCGGTATGATAGCTCGGGGTCAGACCCGCGGTTGTGGACGAGGGCATACTGTCTGCCATCGCCAACATTTGCTTGGCGGTGGGCTTCGCGAAGTCGACGCGTCTTCTCGCGCCAGCCGTCTGCGCGCAGTAGGCCGCCGCTTGACCGCGGGCTTTGGCTACCGTGTCCTCGAAGGAGGATCGCGGGCGATTCTCCCTTGCTTGGAGCCCCAACGGCTTGATCACCGGAAGGAGGCCCTCTATGAACAGGGTAGTGCGTTCATAGGAGGAATGGATGTCGCCACACCGAGCGAGAGCGGTTAACGTACGAGTCGCATACTCAGTCTGAACTTCGCCGGTTTCTTGGCGTAAATCCCGGACCACGGAGAGCGCTTGCTCGATCTGAATATTCGTAGCATACGTACGAAGCAACCAGTTCACTGCTGCTGGCCACGACGCAATCCCTTGATTGCGTCGGAAATATCCTCGATGGGATTCATACGCCTCCTTCGCCGGCGGGTTGAGGAGATACGGCAAGGCCATGAGTGCCATTGCCTCCGACATTTCTGCGTTGTCGAAATTCTCCTTACATCTAACCAAGAAGCTGATGACTTTGATCGGGTCGGACCCGTTAAACTTGTATTATCCCATTACAACCAGGAGATATTGCACGCGCTTGCGCGTCGTGGCGTACACCTTGGCATCGACGGTGGAGTCTGTATTCACCAGACGGAAAGCTCGATAATTACACGCGCCTCGGAAGCGGTGGTTTGTCGGTTTCCATGCCGTGACACCCTTCGCCTTGGGGCCGAAGGTCGGTTGTGGTACAGTGAATGCCTCGGCTTCGGAGTCCGAAGCGGAGTCGGTCTCTAAAGCTGAGGGCGGGGATCCACCCGAGTAACCGGAGTAATTCTCGGGGTCAGGTCGGCTTCCGTGGCCGGGCTTGTGATGGCGGGCTTCGGTCTTGACGCTCTTGTCCCGTGGTGATCTCGGCGACGGATGTCGCCCGAGTCCTGCTTCGGTTGGGGGATCCCGTGGTCCCTCTTCTTTCCTGGAAGCAAGTAGCCGGGTCCCGGCGGCTTGGAAAGCAGAGTGGGTGACGTCGGCGAACAGTAGCTTTTCGTCCAACGGTGATAGCGCATGTAACTGCGGATCCGAACTTGGTTTCGAGGCGGTCGCCTTCCCCGGCCTAACTGGGGCGGGTGGTGGACGCGCCGTTTCCAGGGCGATATTACGCCGGCGGAGGTCGATGACTTCCCCCGTCAGGCGGGTCACTTCTTCTCGTAGGGGAAGGAGGGTCTCGTCGACAATGGACACGATGTCCTTCTTCCAAGCTCGAATGAGCACGCCTTCTAACGCGGCGAGGCGACCACGTCCCCGTTGGGAATGTGCTTCCGCCTGAGCGGCGATCTTACCAACGACGAGGTTGTCCATCCGTTCGCGCATCTTGGCGGTGTGCGCGTTGAGTTTCTCCTCGATTAAGTTGATGGAGAACCTCTCGGCTTCGCAGAGTCCTTCCCGACGGTTCCGCGTGATCCACGCTGGGACGGGCGCTGGGACGTCTCTCGGACGAGTGTCATGGGACGAGTTGGAGCCAGTCACCATGGCGAATACACCAAACGGTCGGTGCGTGGGGGGAGGTCGTAGGGAGGAGAGATAGAAAGGTGTAGCATAAACCCCCGGTCGCGGTGGGAGTTTAGCTGATGTTCGCGTAAGGCCTGTGTTAACGCGAGAGAGAGTACACAAACAGGGAAGCGTAAGCGTTAGGAGGAACACGAATCCGGTAGCGGTGGTAGAGCGGGTCAGGTCGCGAACGCGTTAATGTACGCGGTAGAACGGATCGACGCCTCGACGCCCCGGCGCGGTACTGGGTGACGTTCCAGTACCGACGGGCGGAGGCGGATCCTAGCTCGCACACGCACGCTCGCGTCCGCTACCCGTGTGCTTCCTCCCCAAAACGCGAACAGAAAAGAAGTACGCGTGTTAGAGTAAGCGTCCAGGTTAGCCGACGGTGAGGTTCCCGCCCCCTCCGCCGTCAGCCCCGTGTAGTTCTAATATACAAGTAGTCGCGTCTTTCATACGGGAATACAGTACACTCCTTACTGTACCGGAGTGCGCTACAGTGCTGAGCTACTGCACTCAGCTACTGTAGCGCGGTCAGCAATCCAGGCTGCCAGTACACGTGCATGTACTCGCTAACAGTACACGTGAATACGCGTGTGCACGCGCATCCCCTACACGTGTGGTACACACGTGCGCGTGCGCTGCCGTACTGTAGAGCTCGGGCTCAACAGTAGTTGATCTAATCTAAATCTAGTTCTGATTCGCAATTATGCTACACGGCCCCGGTCACAAGTGTGAACGTCTACGCTCCCATTGGCTTGTAGGACTGGTCACTCCTCGGTCCCCCAGCAATCCGGGTCTGCCCAGAACTTCCTCGTGATACGCCCTTATCATTTTGCGTCGGTTAGCGGTCTCTTGCTCGACGCTCCTCGTACCCCGCGGTTCGTCCGGACCCTTCGTGCCCTCCTTGGCGTTCGAGGACGACGGTTGTCGCGTTTTCGCGCCCCGTCTCCGGCTGCCCCCGTTTCTCTCTCTTACCGTCCGTCTTTCGCGCCGCCTCTCGTGTCTCCTTCACGTACCGGCGTCGAACGCACCTTGCCCCCTCTCCCGGATACTGCTCCCTATGGACGCTTCCGGTCCGCAGGAGCCCCTGCCGACGTCGTCTCTCCGCCCTGCCGCTGACCCAACCGAACTGTAGTGCAATACCCGTCTCGGGTAGGGGAAGGAAGGAAGTGAAAAAGGAAAAAAATTGGATACTGTAGTCCGGGGCTGGGGGACACACGTGTGCGACGAAGCGCACGATTATTTTAATTATTTAATTTTATTTACTAATTAGATCTAGAATCTAGAGCCGGGAGCTACTGTACTCGCCCCGGCGGGGCTCTATATAACTTAGCCCTTTGACCGAACAAGTCAATAAACCAACCCGAGTTGCCGGAGTTGAATGTCGCCTTGGTCGAAGTCCGTCTCTATCAAGACGCTCCCTTTTACCTAATCCTACGGCATCCTCTATCGCTCGGGGTTCCCTTTTCTCTTTCCCTTATTTCCCTATCCTTTTCTATCTCTAATTCTACCTATTTTTCCCTTATCTTGTGTTGGTGCCATCGGCCTCGGTTGCGACCGAACCGGTGTAGGTGTTTCGAGCCATCGGGCGACACAGTTGACGTAGCGCTGCTACTGTGACCCATTTTCCGACGGAGATCGTTGCAACGACGTCCCCCTCGAAGGGCTCCGTCGTATTACGAGCCAGTGTTGGTACCATCAGTGTCGGTTGCGACCGAACCGGTGTAGGTGTTTCGAGCCATCGGGCGGCACGGTTGACGTAGCGCTGCTACTTTCATTTCATCCCGTCGGGCTGCGTTGCGACGCCCCCGTCGAAGGCCTTGTCGCGTTACAAGGTGTCGAAGAAGCTCAACGAGCATTGGCCTTACAACCCAGTGGAACCCGGGTACCTACGTACGCGCCCCCCCTCCACACTCGTCGAGCAGATCTCTTCGCAAGTCTCTACCACACCGATCCCGGGCCGGGCTATTTCTCTGTGCCCCCCCCCATCAGGGATCTGAGCTACTACGAGTCGCAAGCTCGTTTAAACGGAGAAGGGAGAGTCGGACACTCCGTAGCGCTGTGCCATCGGCAGTTCTTTTTTTTGTTGCTGTTGTTGTTTTTGCTGGACCATCGGACCGCGGTCTCTGCCCGACAGGCGCATTGCACTACAAAAGTGGTCTCCCGACCTAGAAGTTTTGTCTACTGTGCAGGAGACCTGATCAAGAAATTTGCCTACGAAAGTCCAGGTCTGGAGACGCACTACAAAAGTGGTCTCCCGACCTAGAATTTTTGTTTACTGTTCAGGAAACCCGACCTAGAATTTTTGTCGACGACAGTCTCGGTCTGGAGACACACTACAAAAGTGGTCTGGGTACCGGACTCTTTTTTTATTTTCTTCTGTTTGTAACTTTTTTGCTGCTTAGGTCCGCTCGTACGAGCGATGTCAACAAGCGCACGCGGGGACGTCGGTCCCGGGGCGAGCAGAGCCGGATCGGCACGAGCGTCGAGGATCCCGAGGGGTCCTCGCACCCGGAGCCAGGCCAATACGGCCACGGACCCCGGAGATCAAGAATCCCCTACGGGGATAGCCGCCGACAAGACTGACCTCGACGAGAAGTTGGAGAAGATGAGCAGCGAAATTCGCGAAGAAGCGAAGAAAAATCTCGAGGCTGAACTAGCCCTCGTCCGGAAGCAACTGGAGTTGCAAGGATCCGAGTTCCACACCGTTTTGGGAGAGCTGTCGGCTCGAGTGCATCTCGTCGAGAAGGAGCGAGGTGAGGCGACCGACGGTCTGGAGCCGGAGGTTTTAGCCTCGTTGAAAATTTCGGTCAAGGACGCGAGGCGCGACGCGAATCAAGCCTTGGAGTCCTTAGGAAAATTTAGAACAAGCATCGATGACCGATCCGATCGCGCCGCGCAACGTCTCAAGGACCTCGAGCAGGCCGCGGATCAAGCTCCGCAAGGATCGGACGAAGAGCCGCTCCCTTCGGGTAGAGAGGGCGACCGTCGGTCGAAGAAGGACAAGCCCGCTCGGCAGCGGAGTTCTAAGTCGAAGCCCTCCAAGAAGGACAAGCGACGTGCAAGCAAGGGTCACTGTAGTGACGATCCAGAGAACCGCGACTCACAGTCGGAGTCGCTTGGTCCCTCCGAACATGGTAACGGCGGTTCGTCGAACCATTCCGGCGATTCCGAACGCCGTTCAGAAGACGGAAACGGAATTTCGTCAAGCAAGAAAATTTCCTCCAGACGAGGCGGAGTCACTTCGTCCGCCTCGCGGAGAGACAAGGACGCGGAGCCCGAAGATGTCGCAACGCGGCGCGGGCCGCGATGGGAGGAGTTGGAGGAGCTGAATCAGACCAACTACCTCTTCAAGAAGTTACTTTCGTACCGAACGTACCGCTTGCGGAACCCGCAGACATATTTGTCAAGTTCCCGGCGGACCGCCGTGCGAAAAATTAGGAGAGATATTCCGCCTAAGGTGAAGAAGGACAACACGTTCACAGGAGAGGGCGGGGTCCTTGTGTTGGATTTTTTTGCAAAGTTAGTTCAAGAGTTTGATACTCAAGAAATGAACGAGGGGCAAGCGATCCGCCTGTTGCCTGAATTTTTAAGCGGCATCGCCTTGAGACAGTACACTTCGGTGTCTCAGACGGCCGGGGCCCATCACGGAAAGATATCCGTTTGGCCAGAGGCCGTACAGTGGTTGTTGAGGAGTTTGGCAACCGACGAGGCGATCCGTCAAGCCGTGCTCGCATTGCGAGAAGTTCAGCAAAGACCGTCTGAAGACGAGATGGAATTTTATATCCGTCTGACGGACGCAAGCAACCGATGTGGAAACGTATATTCAATGGAAGAACAGATGACGATGTTTATTGAAGGACTCGATTCGAGTATCAAGCCGATGGTATCTCAATACCGGCAAGACAATCGGGACGTTTCATTTTTGAGACTAGTGAATTACGCGAAGGCGCATGGCTCGGCGAGCCGCGCTAAGGACAAGAAGACCAAGAAGGTCACGATTCAGACGCCGTCGACGTTCAGGGCGGGGAAGAAGCCGAGGGCTTCTTATCCCGGTCGCAAAAGTCACGCCGCAGTCCATTTAGCCGAGTCCATGTCCGCGTCAGATGAGCGCCGTGCGCATGGAAGTAGCGAAAATCACTACGAAGGAGCGTTAGTAGCCGAAGGCGAGTTCATTGAGCCATCAGAGGGCTACAGACACGAGGACTACGGGGACAGCGGGTCGTCAACTTTACCGACGCCTGCATACACGACGGAATCGTTTTCAGAGCCCACGGATCCCGTGATGATGTTTCGGGGGCGCAGCCACACGCCGGCGCCGCGCATTCCGATGGAAGACAAGGGTACGACGTTTCGAAGGCCAGGCTGGATGGGAAGGCCGCAACGCCAAGGAAGGCAGCCGGCCCGTGGAGGACCTAGAACGCAATATCCCGTCAAAACGCACGGAATGGTGTGCTATCATTGCTATGAAAAGGGGCACGCCGCGCCAACGTGCATTCTTTCCCTCCGGGAAATGCACCGAGTTTTGGGAAATTATGAGGCGTTGTCTCCGATGGAGAGATTAGGGATACCATCGTCGAGTTATCTGAAGGTCAAGAATTGGTTCGATTCGCAGACGGCGAGCACGCCGAGTGCTTCAACGCCGAGGCCGAACCAACCCTTCAGAGGGCCCGCCGCGGGGCCCGCGTCGTCGGACGTGCGAAGGAACCCGCAGCGGCAGGAAAACTAGAGAGGGGAATCTCGCATGAGTCGCGAGAGGCACAGGGTCGACGTACTGTGCCCGGGGCTCAGCCCCGTTCCCCGTCTTTAAGGGAGAAATCAGGCCCCGATGAGGAGGTTGTTGGATTGGTGGATAAGCCCAAAGGGCCAGCCCAAGTCAAGAAAATTTTGAGCCGAGCCTGAGATCATCCGCTGGAAGAAGTTCGAAGACCCTGGTACGGGGTTAAGCGAAGGGAGTGTCCCGAGAAGATTTTGGTTCTTGCGCGAAAAAACTACAAAGTTTACGCGGACATTGGACCAACAGTCGGATTGATGAGCCGGGTGTTGTCTGTATTAGACACCGGCGCGGGACCAAACCTTGTGCGAAAATCGGAACTCCCAGCTGGAATGGAATCTCTAGTGTCCTACGGACCGACCCAAGACATTGGCGACGCGAACAACAGGTCACTCCAGACTTTCGGAACCATCAAAATGCCCGTGAGACTTGGACGATTTGTGGCTGTTGCCGAATATATTGTGTGCGAAAAGCTCGCGGTACCGCTGATTCTAGGAGCGGACTATTGCGATAGGTTCGAGGAGGCCATCTACCCACGGAAGAGGACAGTTGAGTTGGCGGATTTCTCGGAGGTTCCGATCGTAAGGCGGTTCTCGGCGAGAAAATCGAAGAAGCATCTGGTCCCCGGAGAGGGCGAAACGGAAGCAAAGCGGGAGCGAGTTTTCCCCAGGGTGAAGGTGGCAAGAGCCACAACTATCGAGCCAGGGACGCAACGCGTCGTGAAATGCACCTCGAAGAGGGCGGGCTTGGTGGTGGTTCAGCCGTACTCGTCGTTGTACGAAAGGCACGGGTTGACGTGCACGAATGGTGTCGTTCAGGTTGAGCCTGACAGGCCATTTCGTTTACTCGTTGCGAATTTTAGGACGTACCCTGTCAGCGTGCAAAAAGGCCAAGTGGTGGCAGAATTATTACCGCACCCGAGAGCCGCGCTCGAGAGCAAAACCACCATTGGTGAAGTTCTCGGAATTCAAGAAAGGAAGAAGGAGAATTTTCCTAATTCCACCAAGACGCTTACGGGCGAGACAAGAGGCGAACCGTCGGATCAAGCGCGCGAAGACCAGCCAGAAGAACGGTCGGCAGAGCTCTCCGCGTCGGCATCTACGAAGCCGCAAGGCAGGATTGAGCCGCCACTGCCGGACGTGGAGGACCTCGACCTGAGCCACGTGCCGGAACGGCTGCGCGAGCGGTTCCGTCGGATGTTGAAGAAGTATTCAAGGATGTGGGATGGGACGCTTGGCGAAATTAATACCACCGTCCATCGGATCGAGTTGATACCCGAGACTCGCCCCATTGCACAAGCCCCGTATTGGGCCGGACCTAAAGCCCGCGAAGTAGAAGATGCAGAGGTGCAGAAGATGTTGGAGGCAGGAGTGATAGAACCAGCGCAGTCAGAATGGGCGTCGCCCGTGTTGCTGGTGCCAAAGCCGGATGGGTCAATGCGTTTTTGCGTAGACTACCGCAGGCTGAACGCAGTAACGGTGAAGGACACGTACCCCTTACCGCGCATGGATGAGTGCCTGGACTCGCTTGGTGACACCAAGGTTTTCTCCGCGTTGGACGCGATTTCGGGATATTGGCAGATGCGTATCCCTGAGTGCGACCGCGACAAGACCGCATTTTCGTGTCACTCAGGTCTGTATCGCTTTTCAAGAATGCCCTTCGGGCTAACTAACGCGCCAGCGACGTTTCAGAGAGCAATGGATATCCTGCTCTCTCCGTTCCGTTGGAAATGCTGTTTGGTGTATCTAGACGACATAATCATTTTTAGCAAGTCGTGGGAGGAGCACATCGTGCACGTGGATGAAATACTTTCCGTATTGGAAAAGGCAGGTGTCAAGCTCAAGCTTCGCAAGTACGAATTTTTCGTGGAAAAGATCAAGTACCTGGGCCACGTCGTTCGCCCAGGTACGCTAGAAGTCGATGTCGCGCGAACCGCCGCGTTGGAACAAGCGCGGTACCCACGAACACAGACACAGCTCAGGAGCTTCCTGGGACTCTGCAATGTCTATCGTAGGTCGTTCCGCAGTATGCGAAAATTGCGCAGCCTCTAAACCAACTACTGAAGAAAGGACAACCGGTCCAGTTGGAAGGATTCGACGAACCGTGCAAGAAAGCTTTTCATAAGCTCAAGGACGCCATCTTGGCACCGCCGGTGTTGGCGCTGCCGAAGAAGGACCTACCCTACTCGGTAGATACCGATGCAAGCGACTACCAAATAGGCGCTGCACTATTTCAAACACACCCGGATGCGCAACGCAAACCCATCGGGTTCTTTTCAAGAACGTTAGCCGCAACCGAGAGAAACTATTTGGTATCAGAAAAAGAGTGTCTAGCGGTAATTTGGGCCGTACAGACTTTAAGACCATATCTATATGGCGAGCACTTCGTCGTGCATACCGACCATGCCTCATTGAGGTGGTTGATGAACGTAACCGACCCCAGCGGGAGATTAATCCAATGGAGGCTCCGCCTCTCGGAATTTGATTTTGAAATCAAGTACAAAAAGGGAAACGCTAACAGCCAGGCGGACGCTTTGTCAAGGTTGCGAACCGCAGGAGAAACCGTCGACGAAATCGACGACGAAATCCCTTGCTTTATGGCCGAACCGGCCGAGGATACAGTGGAGGACGAGGAAAGTATTGACGCAGCAGACGACATCCTCGCTCTTGAGGGGGGGGACCGCCCCTGATCGCCTCGATCAATTCCAAGCTGTCACTCCGGAGGAGCTCATTCGCGAGCAAGCCGTCGACCCCTTCTGCAACCGCATCAAGGAAGAAATGGACGCCGGAAAGGTGAGAACGTTCAGCGTGGAGACCGAGGAACTCGAAGGAACTCTATGCCGTACCGCAGCAGAGTTTGTACAAGTGGTAATACCACAATCGTTAAGGGACCGCGTCCTAGGGTTGAGCCACTACGCAGAATGGGCAGGTCACCCGGGAGGCAGGAAACTTTACAAGACTTTGAGAAGATATTTTTATTGGCCTACGATGGCCCTAGACTGCTATGCAGTCACGAAGGATTGCGCCGCATGTGCGCAGGAAAGGGTGAAGTTAAGAAAAAACACGAAGGAAATGAAGCTGTTCACGCCCAAAGCGCCGCTGGAATTTGTCGCCATCGACATCCTCGGCGAGCTAATTACAACTAAGCGAGGAAATCGGTATATTTTCGTGATCAGCGATCGATACTCGAAACTGGTACGGACCGTACCGTTGAAGAAGATATCAGCTGCGCACATCGCACAAGCCTTCGTTCACCATTGGGTATTCGTGTATGGACCGCCGGTCAAGCTGCTGTCCGACAATGGAACACAGTTCACAGCCCGGTTCTTTCAGAACGTCTGTCGAATTCTCGGCATCCGCAATGTGTTCACGACTACGTACCACCCGCAAGCCAACGGCCAAGTTGAGAGATTTAACCGCACGCTGACTTCCGCGTTGCGAAAATACGTTGGAGAGCATCCTAAGGACTGGGACTTATTTAGCGACGCTGTGATGTTTGCCTACAACACCCAAGTTCATCGAACTACGAACATTGCGCCCTTCGAGCTGGTGTTGGCTCGGGCGCCGAGAAACATTGCGTTCCAAACGCAGCCGACTTTGGAGAACTTCAGCTCGTCACGAGCATACTACCTGAAATGGCAGTCGTGGTTGGAGAGCCTAATGCGAAGCGCCGATAGAAGTTTGCGAAAGGAACAAGCCCGATACAAGCGAAATTTCGACGCACGCCTTCGCAAACCGCAATACGAGATCCCACCAGGGTCCTACGTGTTCCTCCGGAAGGAGCAGGGCACGGCTAGCGAACCGAAACATAAGCTCGCACAAGTCGCTACAGGGCCTTATCAGGTCAGAAGATCGGATCAACATACGGTTGTCATTGCCATTGGCGATCAGGAGGAACGCGTATCGCGAGACAGGGTGGAATTAGCCCCAAGCCCAATGGACCATTCGCCGATAACCGGCCTACGTCAAGCGCTACAGTTCCTGGGAGAGCCGGAGTTAAACGAAGAAGGAGAGGCAATGGAGGACGAGGAACGTCCTCACACCCGTGCGCCTACGACGGGGGACCTGGATAATTTAGTTGGTCAAACGCCGACAGCGGAGACACCTCCAAACCTACGCGAGCTCGGAACTTCCAGAGAAGAGGACGAGCTGGAAGATCTTCAGAAGGGGGAAGGAAACAGTTCAGAGAAAGGAGAGGAAACAGAGAACACGGAATATGTAATCGACCGGGTCGTCGACCACGATTATCAAAATGGTAATTTGATTCTCAAGGTGGAATGGTACGGTTATACGCCCGAGGACGCGACGTGGGAGCCCATTGAGCAATTACCCCGCAGTGCGGCCGTCACATATTTCCGAAGGAAGAAATTACTCTTGCCGCCGCAAGTCGCGCACGCGCAAGCGGGGTAGGCATCGTCAATAGAATTAGCCGATTAGGAAACACGGAAGAGTCAGAAGTTCGAAACGAACGGGTCGGCAAGCAAGGAAAGTCGGAGCGAGAGGAGTCAGGCAGTCTTCCGTCGGGAACGACTTTGCAAAAAGGGACTGAAGAGCGGGTTACCCTCGAGTCGAGGGAGAAGGAGGGGAAAAGATACAGTTGATGTAGAGGCGCACGCGAGGGAGGCCGATCGAGAGGAAGTGAATGATGCGGGACGCGATAAGACCGCGAGTGAAATGTTGGAATTGTATTGGGGATGGTCCCCATCAGGCGGCTCTCGAGTTTAAAGTGATGCAGTGAACAGCGTCGCGGAGAGAGAGTAAGGACAGTCGCCGGAAACGAGACCCCTCGGAGTGAGGAGAAGGGAAACGAAAGACTCAAGCGATTTTTCCTGGGACCCCCGCCCATGAATGAAATGGCCCGCGCGGCCAGGCCGTGGAAGGGAAGATGTACTGTAGTCTCAGGCCGAGGTAATTTACCTCCTTGGATACGATCACACGCGGCCGCCGCGTGCACGTGATGTGACGCCTAGATCGATGATCCGCCCTCATGGGGTGTGATTTAATCAAAAGAAATTGGGGCTCGCTGCTGGTAAGCTGTCAAATGATCAGCACGAGTCGCAGACTGAACTCCGGCCATACGTCGAAAAATTAACTGCAATTAAGGAAAAAGCCCGCACTTGTACGAAACGTTGTTGGCAACCCCCACCGCCGACCGCACAAATGCTATGGGCTCGCCACCGGCGAAGTTGCGATCGATCGCACATGAGAGCCCTTGCCAAGTTCGTTCGCAACACCTAAACCCCGCTCGACGAGCGAGAAGATGGGTCCACATGGACCACTGTTGCCCTGACCCATCGACACCACGTGCAAGTACACGGCTACACAGCGCGGCGTGAAACATCATGATTACGGAGGAGCTTTGTCGCTCCCGCATCGACGCCACACCATGAGTGACTTACTTACCGGCCTGCCGGCATAACCCCCCCATATCTTTCCTATGTTTCCGTTTTTGTCTTTGTTATTATTATTTTTTTTTATGTTTGTTTTCTTTCACGCACAGAGCGTGAACCCCGCGTCGCGAACGGCGACGGACAAGAGTGGCGACGCCAACCGATCGAGGCCCCAAGAACAATTCAGAGCGGCGAACCGACAATCACCATCAAGTAACCATGCGGTGTGTCACACCGAGAAGAAGAACGAGTTGTTCTGCTATTCATTGCGCAAGGGCGTTACGCCACGAAGTGCCGTCGACCGGCCTGGAGGACAGTACTTTACAAGTGGAGGGCGAAGAGTCCGAAGGACCGAAGTTTATTCGGAAACCGAGGTCGTGCTCGTAATGAGAATCCGCTCCCACCAAGCCGTTCTACTGATGCCTGCTCCGTTTTACTACGGACGGGAATTTCTAACAACGTTTAGGGCCAACGGCTTGGAAAAAGGGCGAAACCGGGGAGTCGTAATCAAACCTGAAGTCCTGACCAACTGAGTGTGACGAAGTTAAAATTTTTCGTGTACTGGATTGACGGAGAACGTCCCGAAAATCACATCTAAGTGACTCGTACGGCGATTATGGGGGTCTCCCAGCACGACACAAAGTGACCCCGTTGTCACTGATGACCTACCCCAAATCGGCGACCATTCACGTTCGCGAAAATCCCTGTTCATGACCGCAAGGTACAGAAAGAAAAGAAGAAAAAGAGAGGCGGGAGAAGGGAGATGGCTTATTTGCGCATGAGGAGATCGAGGTACTCACGCCCTCCCTCTTATAGTGGAGCCCCGAAGGGTGGCCTCGCGGGGAACACTGCTATGGAGGATAAATTTGCTTGACGAGCTATGTGACGACGATCAGTCTGTTGCTTGTGACAACTACCGTCGTCGAGTTCCCATTTTCGCCCACACCCCGAACGATCTACTGTGATGATCCCTCTCCATAGCCTTTCCCACTCTCATGCCTCCATTCTTTCAATTCCTTCCTACTTCCCTACCTCGTCGTTTATTTATTTCTCTAATTTGCTTCGTTTGAGAAGAAACCGTGCTTAGGGGAGGTGATGTCGCCCTGCGGGCTGCGCATCAAGAGAAATCTTTTTTTGAAGTCGCAAATGTTCGTTTGCCCGGGACAATAGCGTCGAAGGGAGGGGTGACACCGGCCAAACTCTGACGGGCGCCGGTGTCACCGACAGGTGGACGTAGGAAAAGCGATGAATACCATTATCCACGACGGGGACTCATGTAGCATACATCTTCAACCCGGCTCGCAGTTTTGGAGGGAGGAGTAACATGCTAATGTACGGATCAACACAAATCGGGGTCGAACCTCGAGTATTTAACCAAGGGGACATCCGGAAGATACGTCGTATGTCCACACAGGGCTGAGGGACGGAAAGCGTCCCTCATTCCGTAGAGACGAGCAACCGCTATCGAGTTCGACGGGAAAGCAGATTATTGTGGCAAGGGAGGTGGGTAGAAGTGGCAACGTGTGCAAGCGGAATATTGGTTGCGATCCCATCGGGGTTGCGCAGTTGAATGCTCGTGCCTTCCAAACGGAGTCTACTCTAGACACCACTTAATGATGCGGAAGGGCACTACCGATATTGACAGTTGTCGGAGAGATTCCTTCATATGACGGACAAAACGCATTCCGAGCATTATTTAGGATTTTGAAGGAGGAATTATATTGGTCCCCACCTCCTGTCGCAATGCTCGATGTCGTACGATGCACGGCAAGACCCGGAGAGCGCACGAAGTGAAATGCACCGTCTCGTGACGGGGGCATAACCGGTGTTCGTCTACAGCTCGACAGTAGACTGTAAACAGACAACGGACTAAGGAGGGAAAATTCAGACAAGGTTTTAACGATGCGACCAGGATTGGGTCCGAACTGTACATTTGATGTGACTTTGGACGCCCACCTGAGTTAGAGAATGGTGGGAAAAGATCGGACGTGATGTGGAACACGATACGACGTCGGAGGCCGCAAACGCAAGGAGCACATACGTCTGTATTTCTGATTTTCTAAAATTTTCCTATGCAGAGACCATGCAAGCCCATGGTCACAATTGGAGCGGTTATCATAAGTTTTCCATGGGGATTCGCTTAAGCCTGGTCCTATGCAATACCAAACATGTTCCATGGAACCGTCCATGCAACCGTCTATGTCTGCATGGGGCAATGGTGGCCAAACCAATTCAGATATGTTCAATGCGAGCCCATGCAGGCATTGGTGTGCATGGGTGTTCATGGGCTCGGCATGGCGGATTCAATCCAAGTTTGAGTTTTGCCAAACATGTTCCATAGAACCGTCCATGCAACAGTCTATGTCTGCATGGGGTAATGAGGGCCAAACCAATTGAGATATGTTCAATGCGAGCTCATGCAGGCATTGGTGTGCATGGGTGTTCATGGGCTACGCATGGCGGATTCAATCCAAGTTTTAGTTTTGGCCCGAAAGTGCGATACAATCCATTTTATCGATATCTGATCTGATGCTGCGCCGCAACCTTCAGTGCAGTCAGTACCTACAACAGCTATCCCAGCACCCTTGCCCTACATGGAGGACTCGTCGGTCCCCCGTTGACAATTCTTCAGAAGTCCCGTAGAAGAGTCATGTTGAGTAATTTCTGAGGACTACAGTAGTAAATGGTGATTTTTTAAACCCAGGCGCGTTTTGAGAGTGTTTGGAGTTCGTGCGGGATGAACCAACTTGGTTCATCCCGCAATTCTGGGTTGAACCCAGAATTTCTGTTTTGTAGTGAAAAGCGGGTAGTCTACATTACGAAGGAAGTCTCAGCTTGCGCACCGTTTCGAGAAGACTTGGTTGACGCCCCTTTCGCAGCCCCATTGTCCGCAGACTTGTAAAATCGATCGTTGGGTCTTGAGCTGCTCCGCTCACTGCCAAGTCCGTTTTCTTGATCCGTGTACTGCCCAAAGAATGTCTCAACGTTCGAATCTTCATGAGATTTGCCAGCGGGACACTGCCAAAAATTGAAATTGTGCAAATCTACAAATTATGTATTAATCTAAACATTATTTAAAATTCAACAAATTATTTTTTATTATTAGTATTCATGCAGAATTGAACTCGCGACCAAAATAAAAGGGTAGCAGGGGAGTTGTACCGAAGCACACCACCCCTGCTGAAACCCCTTCTCCATCGCCCCGCCTTTGCGTGCGCACGACTACCGACCTTTCTGGCGGTGCCAGAAGTAAATTTCCAACCCATTTATATCCGACGATTTCGTGCTACAGTATCCGCCCCCCTGTGCATTGGCCCCCCCTTGATTAGTGGAAATAAAGATAGAGTATAAGGTTAGAGACATAAATGAACTTTTCTGTATCGGCCCACCTCTCACCCTTGCATTTCAATAAAATTCCTCCCCTGCGCAATTTTACACGTGGCTGCAGTCGAGGCATTGCCCGCCCCAGCATTTAATATCCGACGCTCCTCTGCCACCAGGGTGCGCTGCAACTCCTGCAGCCCAGCCTCCCCCTCTTCGTAACCTCCTGTTCCGCTTCCCACTACTTCCGGACGTCAGCTCGCGCTGCAGAAGCGTCTCCACCCGCACGGCGACAGCTGCGCCCACGACTCCGTCGTCCACGCAGACGTGCTACACGCCCGCGGTGCGCCTGCCCCACACGCGCGTCGCTGCCGTCGCGCCGGCAAAGTTGATCGCGGAGAAGAGGCTGGCTTGTGCACAAAGTGCAAGGGGAGCTGATAGGACAGCCGATCAGCACCGCCAGATCACGCGCTCATCCCTCACGTCGTCTTCGAGACGCACGCCGAGTTGGTGGCGCGCAACGCCGTCGACCTCTTGTCTCCGCCGACCCTGCCGCGCTCCATGAGCCCTTCGTACAGCTGCCTCTCGTCCAGCTCGCCCTCCATCCCGTCCCTGCTCTTCGCCGACACGTTCTCCCTCCGCAAGTACCTCCCGATCCAGCGCATCAGCTCCCCAGCGTCATACAGGTTGATCACCTCGTCGTACCGCCGATAAATCCCCCGCATCCTCTCCGTGTCACTCTGCCGTGTTCCTGTCGTAAAACTGGTGCAGGTTGCACCTGAGCAACTTTCCCACGAACGTCCGATAGCTCTCCCGATAATTCACCCCGAAATGCTTCCCCTTCAACATCCGATTGAAAAGAAACATGCTTCTCCACCGCATCGCGTAGCCCACCTCGCCAGTTTCGTAACAGCGATTTTAGCATTGCCACCCCCACAATATTATCAATCTTATCCTCGAAAACCGGCATCCGTCAGTAGTGAGACTCAAAATCTTGTTCAAGCAGCTCAGTCAAAGTGCTGGTAACCGTAAAAGCAACGGCGTCAACTCTGGGACGCATGAGATTTCGGACATCGGTCTCGTCCAAGTCGAGCACGTCGTGAATAATCTGAGACTCGTATTTCTCCATACTGCCTGAGCCACTAGCGCCAGCAACAACGCAGAGCCACTCCGTTGTTCCGTCTTTTTCAATCGCCATGGTATACAGCCATGCCGCGTGCCCTATGTTACGGCCCACCCCGTCCGCCCCGTGCTGCATCAGCGTGCCAAGATGCACCATACTGTCTTCCTCAATCGCATCCTCAAGCAGCTTCGGAGCCCGCGCAGCGTTCTGCAACCCCATCTCCTCCATCCGTCAGGAGGAGAGCCAGATTCAACTTAGTGTTAACGCTGCGCACGCTCGTACAGCTCCAGAGCGCGGACCTCGTCCATTTCCACTCCTTCCGTGCCGTGGTGTAGCAGCAGACCAAGATTGTCCAATGCATGCACATAGTCCCTCCTGTCAATCGCAAGCTCGTACAGCTCTGAGGCCCGAACCCCGTTCTTCACGACCCCCCGCGCCGTCCTGCAGTAGGAGGCCGAGATGCACCATCTCCCATTCGTACAGCGTTAACCGCGTTCGTCTCGACTCCGTCAGTGCCCTTGTGAAGGAGGAGACCGAGATTGACCATCGAAGCGACATCATTACCCTTCTCGATCGCACGCTCGAACTTGTCTATGCCGTGTTTCTCTCGAATCCCTCCACATCATATGCCAGCAGGGTGCCGAAATTGAATATAGAATGGACATGGTCTTGTTCCTCAATCGCCCTCTCCAAAGTTTGACAGCCCGCGCTCCATCCTTCCCAACGCCGTCGTTCCCATCCCTCATTAAGTTGCCAAGCTTGTATATTGCGTCGACACACAGGTCTACTTTGATCGCACGTTCGTACAACTACACGGCGCAAGCCGAGTTCTTATCGACCCTCTCTGCGCTCTTCTACAACAGCAAGCCGAGAGCGACCATCGCGCTGACGTCATTCTTGTCAATCGCGTTTTCGTACAACTATGCAGCACGGACTGCATTCATGTCGACCCCGTCTGCCCCCTTCTCCAGTGGTGTGCCGAGGCTCACCATCGCGGAGATATGACCGTGAGTCCCAATCGCACGTAGGTCCTCAGTTCGATCCCTCTCTCCATCTACTTTTTGATTCGTACTTATCTCTCTGCTTAACTGCAGTGTTGGAACACCTCCCGTCGACTTCCCCAATGAAATTGAACTCAAAAACCTCCTGAAGTTGGCTTGGCCATTTTCTTCCGATTGCTGTGAAGTTTGATAATAAGATCTTCTCTGTAGCTCGTGCCACGTTTGATCATCTTAACGTAGTATTTCATTCGTTCGCGGAACTGAACGTTTTCATCGTGCTTCTTCTTTGGTCAACGTAGTCAAGTTCTGGCTGTACGACGATGAGCTGCCAGAAAAGGGTCGAATCGATCATTCTTGGGAGTACCTTGACACTTGTGTGTGCTGAGTAGCTGTGACAATGGAAGGCGTGTCGGCATTAGGGAACATGGCATCGTCGAGCATGGTGATATATGAGCGGTGGCGGGCTCGGGTGTGGGAAAGGAAAGAGGTGTCCGACCCCGACTACATGCCAACCGAAACCGTCAACCTGTTTTTCGATATCTGTTACAAACAATTACGACATGCTGGATTTTTTGAAATCATCCGCCTGCACCGTTGCACAATCGTGCCTGTAGCCGGCAGCACTCCCACGCACAGAGAGCGGCCTTCAACAATGCTCTGAGCTTCGGTGGCGATTTTTTTACGATTGGCGATGTGGGAAAGCTGGGCACCATGCCCATCTGCTTCGTCCAGGTCATGCTGTGCGGCTTTGACGTCGTCTAAGGTATGAGAAGACACCGTCACTGCCCCCGTCTGCTGGTCTTGCTTAGAGTGCGGGATGTGGGGCGCGGCGCAATTTACGTTGAACATGCTAGCGCAAGAAATGCTTGGTTGTTCGGGGGAGGCCCTAACGGACGGATCACCGGGAATTCATTGTTGTGTACTATTCGAACTTTTTTGGTATAGCACTAGTATTTACGTTCTATTACAAGCCTCCAGGTTTGAGTACTACCCCTCGCTGTCGAAACTTATCGGATCAAGCATTTAGCGTCCTCTTCTGCTTTCTGGCGCATTTCCTGAATAGATTCGAAACCGATCCTGAGTAAGCTTGCATCAAATGACTGATGTTGGAGGAGATTGATGATTGTGTTCGCCTGTCGATCACCACCTTTGTCGCCGATCTCCAGCACCACATTTCGCAGTGCGTGAATCACCTCTTCCTTCGTCGCATCCTCAGCTCGCGACTCCTCTACACCTGACGTATCAGCTGCGGTTGTCTCTGCCTGTTGTTCATCCTGCCCTGTTGCATCCAGTGCGAAATGGGGCGAAAACGTTTTGCTAAGGCCGGCGGCTGGCATGATAACATTCGAATCTTGCGCTGCCAGTCGGGTCCTATCCTCATACCGCTCTTGCAAGGCACGACCGGTGAGTTGGAAGCTCCCACGCAAACGACGAGACTTCACGGGTGGCGGTGAGTCAGAAGCGTCAGCCTCTTGTGCCTCAGCTTCATCTGCTGCTGCCTGCTTGCATTTTTTCTTGTGGGCTCCTAGGTAGGACTGCCTTGGGAAACAATCTCTGCAATACGGGCAACAAACAGAAACGTGATGCATGGCGCAGGCACAAGCTTCGTGAAGAAGCTGGCCCTGCTGTTGATGCTCTTCCACATGGGCTTGCCGGTGAGTGGCACAAAAACTGAGCAAGAGCATCAGATCTGCTTGAGGTCCACAACGTGGGAGGGGTACTTTTCATTGGCTCACTAATCTGCCGAAAATGATTTCATTCAAGGGTATTATTGAAATCGCCGGGCGGCTGCACACCCGCCGGCGTGAGACCAGCTATCCCACGCGAGCTTTGCGTTGCACGGCCGACAGCGCTAGTGCCAGCGCCATCGGTTTACGCGTCTGGCCCAGCGCGATCGGTTTACGCTTTTGGCTTGTGGGGATGACGCGTGGGCCCCTGAAGCGACTTCGCCAAGCATACAGAGACGAACCGGTGCTCGGACGTCAGTGTTCGTACGATACGAACAAACCGTCCGTGAGGCACTACCAAGCCCAATAAGGCTGCATCGGATGCAGTCTCTTTCGCGCCTCTACGCTATACGCTCAGCTGTGGAATAGACAGCCGTGTACGTGGCGTAGAGGCGCACAACAAAACATATCAAGTTAGTATGTATCAGGCTGTGCAATCCTGCGACGCTCCGTCGACTGGCCACTGCAAGTGGAATCAGCTATCCAGCGCCCCCGGACGTTGAGGCATTTGATTATGCTATGGACTTGGAGTTTGGATATCTACACATGGTACCAGCTGCTACAATCTAGATGACTCGAAGCAGACTCTCCCGTACTCTGGCAGCATTCATTTCAAAATTGCTTTAGCGATCAAGTGCTTTCATTATGCTGAATACATATGTTTCCTTGCTAACGGTCAATGCTAAAGTGTGAGACTCTCGAAGTTTGGTATTTCGTTCTCAGAATGCATAGCCAGTTGTTACAACTCACGGTACGTACAAATCGACCTTTCCACTACGAGAGAGTCTTTGTTCAACTTAGGGCGTCGGCCCAGGTCCTTGCTGACAGACTACCAGTGCGTGAACACAATCTCATCTAGTCATGCACTGCTTGCAACCGTCACGGTGAGGAAGAGACGATTGTGTGTCTGCTGGACTGCGTACTGGATGAAAGGTAGGTGAGGTCTCCATCTGGCGGACTCCTTGCACGTCTCACAACTGTACTCTACTCTTTACTGACTCTTTTAGTACGCCTATCGACAACCACAAGGAAGTTCTATGTTCGTCGAAATTTTCGCGATTTGACGTTTGTTTTGCATTTCGCGTGGCCCCCTGCTGCTACAACTGTGGAGTGTCTTCATGGCCGACGCAGGGAGTCACGGAAGGCACGAACAAAGTTTCTCCAACTCAATAGTTCAATTCAACTTGACTTGACGCAACAAAGGCTTTGCTGGTGCGCCACTAGCATGTCAGCATTAGAACGACCTTAGGATGCGCCGTGCACCATTATAGTGCATGATGCCGCCCACAGCTGTCCGGCCCCGCTCCCGCCAGCCACTCTTAGCGCTTTTCGAGAGACTGCGAACAGCGCTCCATAGCCAGAAGCACACGACACCGCCTGCCCAAAAAGTGTACTAGCGGAGCGGGCCGCGGGCTCCACTCGAGACCGCCGCCATCCCCAGCAGCTGCAAGCGCGAAAAGATTTGCCTCGACGTTCGGGTCTTGTATTGTAGTGTCGTAAACTATGCAGGTCTCCTCCTTTAGTTTATGCTCGTAGCATAAACTAAAAGAGGAAACCTGTACGGCTAGAGCGAAAGAAACCGCCCAGTGGACCCATGCAAGCCTATGCAAAGGTCAATGCAAGCCCATGCAAATAGCCAAATCAAGTACATGCAGAAAGCCCATGCGAGGCCAGGTACATGGCCAATGCAAGCCTATGCAGATGGCCGACGCAAACCCGTGCAAAAATCCCTTCCAAGCCCATGCACATTCCCAATGCGATCCCATGCAAAATCCCATGCAAGCCCATACAGATGTCCAATGCAAGCTTATGGAAAATACCATGCAAGCTCATGCAGATTCCCAATGCAATCCCATGCACATGACCAATGCAAGCCCATGAAGCCCATGCAAATTACCAATGCAAGCCCATGAACCAGGCCATGCACGTCCAAGCAATCATGGCGCATTTCTCCGCATAGGAAACACTTGGGAAATTTCTGCTCGTGCAAGTATGGGTAAATCGCCATGCATGCATTGGTTTAGTATGGGCTTCGTATGGGAAAGTTTAGACTATCAGAAAAACAGACGTAGGCAAGGGTCATCGAAAAAGGGACGGAATGTGCCCGTGCTGAAAATGGCGAGGAGGAGAGTATGAATTTAATTGAAGCTCAAAACAATTGCAACGAAAGTCTTACGGCGCAGTGGGACAAGCAGGGCACCTCGCAAGCGCATGCTCGAGATGCCCGAGGGGTGTAAAATGAACACCGGATATCTCGACCAATATTCCCTTAGTTCGAGTCGACGTAATTGGATCTACGCCTCCGCCGCACAGCGCTCGTTGAGCACGCCCAAGGGATGGGATACCGAGGTATTGTCAATGCCACACCGCTCAACAGGGGTTGTAGGTGAAAAAGTGGGTCTCGCTCTCATACTCTCTGAGGATATTTGGAGGCCTGATTGGGAAGGAGGCAAGGCCGCACCATGGTTTCGGTAAAGAGAAGGTCCTGAGGAAAAGAGGAGGAAAAAAGGGACGAAGAAGATGCGACCGCAGAGGCGGGGCGCATACAAAAAAAGAGAGGAGGAAATTAGAAGTCCGAGGGAATGGGCGGAGTCGGAGACCCCAAAGAGGACATCGTTCCCTCGACGAGGAGTTCAGTCGGACAATGGATCAGCCCGACGTTCGAAGAAGAGTGTACCTGCATGGACCCTTCTGCGTTTCGCTAACGAACGGTACGCGGAAAGAAAAGAGGAGGAAAGTGAAGGTGACGGGGGACACGCAGGCGATTCATTTTATTATCCAAAAGCTATCGGGTGACGTCGATAACCAGATGTCACCCCAAACGGGTAATAATCCGAGAATGGATCAGGGGGGGAGTCGTCCGAGCGGCGGGTCAGTGGGGCGGCACACCCAAGGATTTTTCCTTTGGGAGTGAGGTAACGAGTCGAGCAAGGACTCGCAGATCATCTAGGGAAGCCCCTTGGAGAGCTTCACCTTCGATGCCATGAGCGCGGAGCAATTGCAGTAGATGTCAATGGCTCCGTCGCTCTTTTTGGGAATTGATGGGGACGGTGGGGAAGACAATGCTTCCCTAACCGATAGCGTTTCGGTATGCCCTGCCGAGGGGATATCGACAGCAGGAGAAGCAGCAGCAGGGGCTGCAGGGAGAGGGGAATCTGGAGCAGACGGTCGGGGGCAAACGTCGTCTGCGCGGGGATCTACGGCTCGTATGGGAGCCACGGCAGGGGTTGGAACTTGGTTGCCGAATTGGCGACTGAGGCGCGCTTCGGAGGGAGAGCACAAGGCGGATGTCCAAGGGTTGAACCAGACAAAGTCACCCGCCGCACTGTGACTTCGTCCGGGAGAAAAGGACGGGCGTCGCCTCGCGAAGGATCGGGATGAGTTGATAGGGGGAACAACATCCCAGTCGACCTGATTGATCTTTTCGAGTAAGGAGTGCAGTTAGAAGTTGGTGTCTGCTCCGCCCAAGGGCACAGTATAGTCCAAAAGGCACATGAGCTCGACGAGCTTCGGAGGAAGATACCAAAGCCGCCAACAATCGTACGCCTCCCAGAGCAAGGTGGCGGCTACCTTCACGCACCACTCCGTCAAAAAGACAACCCACAACCCATGACGAGGATCAGTGAGATGGCTTCCAAAGTAGGTAAGGATGGGACCGACCTCTGCCCAAAACACTTGGCAGACCTCAAATTGTCCCCACCACGAGGGGAGTTGCTGGTACCGGTTGGGATAGTGTGACCGAGCAATTTCCCCGCCTCAACCATTTGGTAAGCTAGGAAATATCCCGTGTCCGATCTCATCTTACGCTCGAATCGGACCGTATGCTGGAAGAAGGGTATGTTCCCGCGTTTCGTATATCGGAAATTGAGGGGGAGGATTGCGCGCATGTATGACAGGGCATCGTTAGTCACCGTCAGTTGGTTATGCCACAGGCGGTCCGCCTCGAGCACGGGGTCACCCAGTGTCCAGCTGAGGAGGTTGTCAAGGTAATCACGCTCCCCCTCCGTGCGAAACTTCCACGTGTCACATCCGAAGGACGGAGGGATGAGGGCATCGGATAGGGATAGGTCGAGGCGGTCGAGGACCGCTTCCATGAACCGCAGGGATAGGCCCTGTCGGCCACGAGGGGAGGATCGACGCAGGATAGAAGGGGGAATGGCGACACGGGCACGCCAATCGTAGGAGGAAATGGCTTGAAGGGGAAGGTGACCCGGTAACATCCCCGCACCGTCGGCAAAGTCGCGCCCGATGCTAGTGACGTCGCGCACGTCGATGGCGGAAAACCAAGGAGTGGCCGCGTACAGTAAGGGATAGTCGCGCATGGAATTACCTCGGAGCTCGGCTAGTGAGGGGTATCGACAAGGGGCTGATGAAGGATGGAGATCGGGATGAAAGACCAGTTCAGGAACGTTGGTGTTCGGGGGAAGTCGGGGTATGGAAGGAAGGTCGCTAGGAATGGAAGGCGTGTGTGAGAAGCCCACACCGCGGCGACCGCGGGCGGTATGTCCGAAAGTGGGATCTGATGAAGGAAACATGGAGATCGTCTTACTCTCACGCGAGCGGCGACTGATGGTCGGAAGAAAAAGGAAGAAGTTGGGAAGGAAGGGAGTGAAGCCGCTGCGCGAGAGCGCTCAGAAGGGGGATATGTAGTGCAATACCCGTCTCGGGTAGGGGGAGGAAGGAAGTGAAAAGGAAAAAAATTGGATACTGTAGTCCGGGGTTGGGGGACACACGTGTGCGACGAAGTGCACGATTATTTTAATTATTTAATTTTATTTACTAATTAGATCTAGAATCTAGAGCCGGGAGCTACTGTACTCGCCCCGGCGGGGCTCTATATAACTTAGCCCTTTGACCGAACAAGTCAATAAACCAACCCGAGTTGCCGGAGTTGAATGTCGCCTTGGTCGAAGTCCGTCTCTATCAAGACGCTCCCTTTTACCTAAGCCTACGGCATCCTCTATCGCTCGGGGTTCCGTTTTCTCTTTCCCTTATTTCCCTATCCTTTTCTATCTCTAATTCTACCTATTTTTCCCTTATCTTGTGTTGGTGCCATCGGCCTCGGTTGCGACCGAACCGGTGTAGGTGTTTCAAGCCATCGGGCGACACAGTTGACGTAGCGCTGCTACTGTGACCCATTTTCCGACGGAGATCGTTGCAACGACGTCTCCCTCGAAGGGCTCCGTCGTATTACGAGCCAGTGTTGGTACCATCAGTGTCGGTTGCGACCGAACCGGTGTAGGTGTTTCGAGCCATCGGGCGGCACGGTTGACGTAGCGCTGCTACTTTCATTTCATCCCGTCGGGCTGCGTTGCGACGCCCCCGTCGAAGGCCTTGTCGCGTTACAAGGTGTCGAAGAAGCTCAACGAGCATTGGCCTTACAACCCAGTGGAACCCGGGTACCTACGTACGCGCCCCCCCTCCACACTCGTCGAGCAGATCTCTTCGCAAGTCTCTACCACACCGATCCCGGGCCGGGCTATTTCTCTGTGCCCCCCCCCATCAGGGATCCGAGCTACTACGAGTCGCAAGCTCGTTTAAACGGAGAAGGGAGAGTCGGACACTCCGTAGCGATGTGCCATCGGCAGTTCTTTTTTTTGTTGCTGTTGTTGTTTTTGCTGGACCATCGGACCGCGGTCTCTGCCCGACAGGCGCATTGCACTACAGCCGGGTGACACCGCCCTCGGAGAGGGCCTTCCAGTCGGTCCCTCGAGGCCTCCTAGGTTGGGCGACGCGATCACTGCGGATTCACCACCAGCGACCCCAGAAGCGCCGGTCACGGAAACGCCGGTCATGGAAGTGCCGGTCACGGACCCCGCCCCGGTGGGGGCCGCTCGCGAGGTTCCTACTTTCGAGCCCGCGAGGGACAACCTTCCTGCGGTAGCTACCGGATCGGTGCCGTATTCCGCCGTCTTCCCCGTCAGCGAAATGACCGCGACGGGGACGCAGACCCCCTCGGTGGTGGCTGATGGAGCCCCGATTGTGGCGCCAGCAGACGAAGCCCCCGTCTTGGTCCCGGACGAGCAGGCCGCCCTGCGCGCTCTGCAGATGGAGTGCGGCTACGCGGGTGTCCCTGCACCGACCACCCTCGCGGCGGCTTTGGAGTCCGCGCGCGCCTGGCTGGTCGAGGCGACTCAGCTCAAGGCGCGGGTGGCCGGCTTGCAGTTCTCCATCCGCCAACGCGACACCGGCGAGGATCTCCGGCGCAGTGAGACGATGGCGCGGATCCGTGCGACACAGGGCCACCTCGCCGTCTTGAGCGAGCAGGTGTCCGCGAAGAGACCGTACGGTGCAGTCGATGCTGATCCCCCCAGCGCGGCGGTGCGGGGAGCGGAGCCCTCTGCCAAACGCCAACGCCGTGAGTGATGCCAGTGGGGGAGGCGGGGAGAGTAGCGAACCGCCTCCGGGGGCCCGGTCCCATCCATTCCAGTAAATTGCCCCCTGTTCTCCTTCTTCTTCCTCTTCTTCACTGCCCTTCCCGCTCGGTACTGTCGTCTGTCCGCGTCGATCGGGTCCGGCGCGGGACAGGGGTCGTGTGAAGCAGTGCTCGCGCGCCCGTGACGGGGCCTTGCCGCCCGGCGGGAGGCTCCGGCGCATCCTTGCCCGTGATACCCCCAGCCGCGGCTCCGCCGCCCCGGTAGGCGAGGGCTCGGGCGCCACTACAGCGCCACTTCCCACAACTGCCCGCCGGTCGTCATCGTGGCTGACGGGTTACCCTCTGGCTCATGCCGGCGAGACTCCGCGCGGTGAGTGTACCAAGTGTTCGCGGGAAGGGTCCCGCAGCTACCCCCGCGACACTTGAGGGCATCCGTCCAGTAGGTAATTTAGGCCGGATTTTACCGCCCCGCGACGGGTGGCCTTTTCAGCGCATTAACGAACTCCGATTGGGTACTCCCCGAGGATCGGAGGCGTCTTGAACCCCCGCCGTGGTCTAGCGGCCACACGTGCCGGGCGGTATGCAGCTCGCGCAACTCGTGGTCCACAGTCCCCTAAAGCCGCGGCGAAGTCGTCCCCATACAGTATTTACGCGCTGGGTTCCGTCTCTCGGCAGGGGGTATGCACTGGGGCGCCAAGCCGTTTGACCACCGCCGCGTCAGGTCGTCCAGTCGGCGGGTCAGCTTCCTCCGCGCCGGTCCATCTGGTACGGCTCGAGCGGTGGCACGCAGGGGATCCGCGTGCGCCATAAACGGGTGGTGGCCGCCTGGAGGAGACCCTCGGCGGAGTGGCCCCCATCCGCGCCGGGTATTCCGGTGCGGGGTTTGGGGTGGCGCACGCGGGGTCCCGCCTGTGTCTGTGGCGACCCTGCCCCCTCCTGCACCGGGTCTTCCGGCGCGGGGTTTGCGGTGACGCGTGCGGGGTTCCGCGTGCGTCTGAGGCGATTGATCGCCGCCCGGGGGAGGTCCTCCGCGAGATCGTCTTGCCCCGCGCTGGGTCGCCCAGTGCAGTGTTAGCGGTGGCGTGCGGCCGCCCGCGTGCGCCAGAAGCGGTCTATGAAAGCCTGGGGGAGTCCCTCCGCGGGTTCCCAGGTATCGTTCGCTGGGGCGTAGCCATACCAGCGGACCTTGTACTGGGTTCCTGTGCGGTTCTCCCGGTGACCGACCAGATTGTCGACCACATACTCCGCGGCGGGTTCGGGTTCTCCGTCCGCCGCGGGCTGGTTCGGGGCGGCTACAGTGACGTCGCGGGGTCCCCGCGGCATCCGGGTTATCCGGTCGATGCTCACGTGGTTTGAGACCCCGTCTTGATCGATGACCACTGTGGTGTCCGTAGCGGATCGGACCCGAAACAGGCCTTCCGTTTTCGGTAAAAGCTTGACGGAGGGTTCCCCTTCATTACTTGGCAGGTCTCCCCGTTCGGTACTCGTCAATGGCCGAGGTGGGCGGTCGACATAGACCAGGTCTCCCACCTCGATGACCGGACGGAAACGCACCATCTTTTCGAAGTCGGCCTTGTATCGCCTTTGCGCCGCGGTTAGTTTCACCCGCGTGCGCTCAAGGGCGTCTCGGAGTTTACGCAGCGTCGCGCGCTTGTACTGTATCGGGGTCCTCGGATCTTCCGTGTTGGAGACGGCATCCTGCGGTACAGTACCAGGCAGTGCCAAACCGGACGGTGGTCGCGTCAGCACCAGGTCGAACGGGGTTGTCTCCGTCGACCTGTGGATCTGCGTGTTATACGCGAAGGTCAGGGGCTGGATGTATTCGTCCCAGTCCCTCTGATGCTCCGCGACATAATGTCGGAGGCGCTGTACCGGAGTACGGTTAAACTGCTCGGTTTGCCCATTCGTCTGCGGGTGATAGGCGGTAGTCAGGTAATACCTCACCCCCAGGAGGGCACACACCGCGTCGAAGAACTTGGCGGCAAACTGCGGTCCGTTATCGGTTAGCACGTAACGTGGTGCGCCGTATACGTATACCCAGTTGTCCAAGAAGGCGTTAGCCACAACCGACGCGGTGGTGGTCCGTAACGGGATAGTGCGCGTGAGCTTGGTGAACCGGTCGGTCATGACGAGCACGTGGCGATTCCCGTGCGCCGTCCTCGGTAAGGGGCCGAGCAGGTCCATTGCGACGAAATCCAGCGGTCCCGCCGCTGGGAAGAGCTTGAGATCCTTCTGGTGCCTCACCAGGGTTCCCCGGGTGGCAGCGCATGACGCGCAATTCCGTACGGTACTGAAGGCGTCGTTGGCCATATGAGGCCAATAAAATTCCCGCCGGAGGGTATAGTACATCCTCGTACCGCCCGGGTGTCCGGCTAGGCGGGGGTGGTGAGCAAGGTACAGTACCTTTGCTCTCAACCGTTTAGGTACGACCCGCTGTAGAGTCCCGTCGAGGAGAGACTTGCGGACGAGGAACCCATATCGATCCAAGTCGTAACGAGAGTCTGGGTTCCCTACGGTCTCGGCGGCCGCCCTACGGAAGGAGTCCTCGGCCTGCTCCCGAAGGAATTCTTCCACCGTTACGGATGAGACGTCTCGTTCTTCGGGTGTAACCGCGAACGCGTGTCCGGGCCCCCCTGGGTTGACGGGGGTCTCCAAGTGTACAGTACCCTGGCGGGGGCTTTGCTCCTCCTCTCGCCATTGTACCGCGAAACACGGGACCTCATCGTCAACAGGTTCGGGACTGGCGCCGTAAACTCGGAGGCGTGATACACCATCCGCGAGTTGGTGCTCAATACCCGGTTGGTACTGTACGTCGTAGTCGTACTCGGCTAGGCGGAGATGCCAGCGCGCTAGCCGACCGGAGCTATCCGCCAGGTCGAGAACCCAGCGGAGGGCCTCATGATCCGTACGGAGGTCGAACGTATTCCCATACAGGTATGGTCGAAGCGTGAGAATACTCCACACGACGGCGAGGCATTCTTTCTCGGTAGTGGTGTAGTTCTTCACCGCGTCTGTGAGAGCGCGGCTCCAATAACCGATCGGTAGACGGTCGCCGTCCGGCTGCTCCTGTAGCAGGGCGCCGCCGACCGGGTACGCGCATGCGTCCGTATCCAGGGTGTACTTCTTTCCGTAACGGGGTAGGGCCAATATCGGTAGGGACACGAGGCGCATCTTCAGTTCCACGAACGCCTCGTATTCCTCATCGGTCAGGACTTCGAACTCGAAGGGTTGGTTCTTGCCCGTCTTCCGGTTTAACGGAGCGGCTATCTTCGCGAAGCCCTTCACGAACCGGCGGTAAACAGTGCACATTCCTAAGAATGACCGCAATTCCGTTTGGCTGTGGAGAGGTTGAGCGCGCTCGATGGCGACCACGTTGCGGCGCTCGACCTCCAACCTGCCTGGTCGAATCACGTGTCCCAGGTAGGTGACCGAGGTGTCGAAGAAGGCGCACTTCGACAGCTTCAGCGACACGCCCGCGTCCCGCAGTAGGCGTAGAACCTCGCGGACGTGCGCGAAGTGTTCCGTTACGGTTTTGGAGTAGATGATAACATCATCGAGGTAGACCAGTGCGGTTTCCCATTTTACCCGCGACAGTATGATGTCGACGGCCCGCTGAAAGGTGGCGCGGGCGTTCTTCAAACCGAACGGCATACGGAGGAATCGGTACAACCACGTGCGACGCGAACGTCGTCTTGTCGCGGTCCTCCTCGGCGATTTTTACTTGCCAATACCTGCTGTTGCAATCCAGCGTGGTAAAGACAGTAGCGTCGCCGAGGGAATCGATGCACTCGTCCATCCTCGGCAACGGATAGGAATCCCGAACGGTGACAGCGTTGAGCTTTCTGTAGTCGACACAGAACCGCATTGTACTATCCTTTTTAGGGACGAATACCACGGGGCTTGCCCATTCGGCCGTGGCGGGTTCGATTACCCCTGACCGGAGCATGCGGTCGATCTCCGTTTTCTCCTTTTCCCGTGCGGTTGGTCCAGCGCGGTAAGGCGCCTGGTAAATGGGGCGACCACCGGGCTTGAGCTCAATCCGGTGCTTCGTGGCCCCGATTTTCCCAGCCGGCCGGTCCACATGGCCTTAAATTCGGACAGTACCTCGAGGATCTCCGAGCGTACTTCCTCGTCCTCGGCACCGATGTGGACGTCCTCCTGCCAGGCGTTGGGGTCCTCCTCAGGGGCGGCGTTGTCTTCGGGTTTATCCGTTCCAACCGCCCCGAGGTGTGCCTTGGGCGGCGTGGCTTGTTCAGCCCCGCCCTTGTCCGTACGGTTGTCGGCGGCTTCTTCCGCGCCATCCTTTGCGGTTGAGAGGTTGGAATTAAATATCCCTACCCCTTCCTTGGCTTTGGCCGCTTCCGCGGCCGAGTCGCCAAGGGTCAGGATGTGAGTGGGCGACGGAAGAGCCAGTCCGACTACGGTATGCTTCGGGATGTGAACCGAGCGGTGCCCAAAGTTGCTGAGCATTACTGAGAACGGTTTTTCGGGGGCAACATCCATGACCCCTTGTGCCATGAGGGTCAAATTCTTGTGCGCGGTTTTTGGGGAGTTCTGTAAAAAACATAGCCCCCCCACCGGCGTGGCGACCCTCCCCATGGCCTGCGTCATCGGGGGAATTGTCACCCCTCTGACGAGGCGGATCTTCCGTGACGGTGTCTTGGCGGGGAACGCCACCTGCTTCCGTTCGGGTTTATCCGACGGCGGTAGTTGTTGTGCGGTGCTCCTCGAGGCCATCTTGCGGTCGTGCCTCGAGGGGGTTGTTCCGACCAACGCCACGGGTGGCGCGTCGTGGATCACCACCTTCCGTTGTGGTGGGAGGACCGCCTTGACGTGCCGATCCAGGAAAGTCGTACCGAGGATACAGTCCACGGCGAGGCTCGTGACTACCAGGAACGGGACGCGCGCCACAAACTCACCGATCCGGACGAGCAGGGGGATTTACCCTAGTGCCTTCATCGCGAGGTTTGACGCGTCGATGAGCGCTGGGCTCCGAACCGGTTTTATCAATGGTCGCCACGACTCGGCGACACACCGTAAATGGATGAGGTTCGGGCCGGCTCGTGAGTCAAGCACTGGCGTGATGGCGACCATCAACGCCTGCTTCTGACCAACCGTCGCGGAGATCTTGCAATTCTGCTTCTTGAAGAAGCAGATGGCCTGGACTTTCGTTCGGTTACCCGGCTGCGCCTCCACTGGCGCAGCCGGATCGGGGGTGCCTAGGCTTCTGAGGCTGGGCACGGGGAGAGACTTCGTCGCATCTACGCGTCCTCCCCGGCTTCCCCCGTGAGCAGCAGGTCTTCGCGGGTTTCCTCCGCGGCTTGCACCACGTGGTCTTCAGTACGGCCGTGGTGCGGCTCTTCTATCACGTTCACGCCCGCGGGGGCCGTCGGACGCTGGTTTCTCCAAGCGGACGGCCCCTGGCGGTTGAACGGGGATACCGGACGGAGGCCCTGCCGGATGCGTAGCTTTTGGTAGTTGGCCTCTCGTGCCTCCAGAAGCTTGGCCCGCAGGCCTGCATCGGCAACGACGGGACACTCCTCTTGTCGGTGCGTAGTGTCAAGGCAGAACCGACACGGCGGCGGTCCGGGGAATCCCCCACTGGAGAACCGGACCCGTGGGTTCTGCCCCTGCCTCCCGTACGGTCCTGCGCGCACATCGCCCGGGTTAGCGGGCGGACCCGCGGCGCCTGATGCCGAGGCTGCCGGCGACAGGTAATAACTCGTCGGCGGCGAGCTTAACGAGCTCGGCGTCGCGGTGTGGTCCGTCACGGCCAAGATTTCTTCTGCCACGGATCCTCCAGCTGTCGGGATGTCGGATGCCGACCCAACCGACAGCACGGGCCGTGTCCTGGCGGTACGTTCGAATCTTCTGGCCGGTCCGGAGGGCTCCCGGGATGCCATGGCTGACATCCCCTGCCGGCGGGAAGCCCGATTGGTTTCCCCGATCGCTTGCGCGTATCGAACCACGGATTGGTAATCGACATCCGAGTGCGTAGCGAGGTAATTGCGGACCTCCGCGCACGTGGCGGGAAGTAACCCCTCGACGAATAGGGACTTCAACCGCGGGTGGGAGAATACCCTACCGCGTCGGAGGGCCTTGTCCCAGAGGTGGTTACTGTAGACCTCCTCCGTCATGTTCGAACTTTGACGGAAGGAGGTCACGTCACCAACCGCTTCGGAAATTACCTCATCGGTCGCATAGGTACGCAACAAAAAGTTGACGACCTGCGGGTACGTCCTGAGCAGTTCGCCCCGCTCCACGTCAACCGCCATGGTATTTCCATTGAGGCGGGACTGGAGTAGGGCGTGAGCGTGACCGGTGAGGTAGAATTGGAAGCACCACACGGCGGCTCCCTCTGTGATCCCGTTGTGGTCGCACGCCATCTTGAGGCATGCGAGGAATCCCAATACCGCAATCGGATCTTGACCATTGAACGTGTGGGACCTCATCTGCACGTCCAGTTTCTTCCGGTAACGGTTGATGTGCCGCGCTACTGTAGAGTCGTAGCGCGAGCTACGCCGTTCCAGGCGGTAGGTCTTGTAGTTGACGGCCTTGGTAAACAGGTCGTTGAGCGGCCTGATTACCGTAGGCCGTCGCTCGTCGCCCCTTGGAGCAGCCCGGCGGTGTCTGCTTGAGCGACGACGCTCCTCACCCGACTCGGTACTGTAGTCTTCCGGATCGGACGGTTCTTGCCGGGGACGGTCTCGGCTTCTATCGCGGCGTGCCCTGTGGCCCCGCCTGCGAGAACCTTCCGAACCGGATTGGTCGTCATCGGAGGGGTATCCTCCCCCTCCGGCATCGCCGTATCGCCCGTGGCGTGCCTCGCGGTTATCGCGGTATCGCCAGCGGCGTTCCTCGCGGTTTTCATCCGTCCTGTGACGGGGGTCTTCTGCGTCGGAATACCGGGTGTATTCCGCTTCGGTTCTGCGCGTGCCGGGTGCACGTCTTGTGCTCAACCGGTACGGGTCCCGATTTTCTGTGTCGGGGAGCCCCAGGCGGTTTTCTGTCCCGCGGGGGCCACCTGTACCGGCGAGTTAGAGGAGGACATTTTCTGTAGTCCTCCCTGTAGCACCGTGAACGGTTGGGAGATAGATGGCTCTACCCTCCGGGTGAGGGTCCATCCTATCAATCCCGGGTACGGCGCCGATCGGATCAGAGATATTAAAGCTTGAGCCGGGAACGGTTTCACGGCGCGGCGCCGGCGGCGGTACCGCGCCTCCCGTTTCGGTAAATGTCGTGGCCAGACGGATGGCCACGGCGGAGCTAATAGCTCCCTTTAGAGCCAATGCGGTCGGAGATTCCTCCTCCTCCGCGGCGAGCGCTGCCACCACGTCGTCGCGTACGAGGGGGGCGATCTTCTCGTCCAGCAGGGCGCGGAGCGCGGTGTCCGCATGCTCCGCCACCAGTCTTGGTGCCGTTCGGTCGAGGCAAACCTGGACGACCTGAGGTAGTTCCTCAGCGAGGAAATCCTCCATCCAGGTTTGTAGTCGCGGGAGGAACGCGTCGTACAGTACTTGTACGCGGTTCCCCCCACCAGCCGGTAGCCCGGCGGTGGTGTCCGAAACGGAAGGGGTCTTCTGGCCCCTGGTAGACGGCGGGCGTAGCAGGGCTTCCGGATTGTCGATCCGGGGGCGCTGTGCGCCTCTGCCACTGCGGGTACTTGCTCGCCCGGAGGCGGTATCTTCTCCGGGGGAATCCGCACGGTTCATCGTCGATGATCACTGGCGATCGACGAGGTGATTTTCGACCTCTTTCAATCCGATCGGTAATTGCTTGCGCTGGCGATCCAGTGCGGGCTCAACCTCTGTAGTTATCCCCTCCACAAGAGTACCAAGATGTGGTATATCTAACCACGTCCCGACCACTCGGAAACGAGGGGGGATTAGTGTGAGGGAGCGCGCGACGCGTGGTACCCACGCGAGCGCGGACTGATCGGAAGAACTCGCAAAGAGGGAAGGCACACGTGGCCGGTGACGCGCAGCTGAGTGGAGGTGCTATAACCACACAGCCGTTCACGGGTTAGAAGCCTGAGACTTAGAGGTAAAACCGGACGGAGTTAGAAAAAAGCCGTAAAGGGAAGGGAGGCGAGTCTGCCCCCCGTTTACTGGAACGGGGCAGGTGCCCCCGGTCTTAACCCCTAAGTGGGACGCCAGGACACCAGTCCCGCTACAGTAGCTGTTACATACTGTATACCAGCTACTGTACTAAATTGGCTAATTTGTACCATTAACCACTAATTGCTAATTACTTACCAGGCGGGTCGCACACGTGTGCCCGTGGCCACGACCGGCGCCAACCGTTTATGCCACGTGTAAGCCGTGGAGGTACTACTGTGCTTTCAGAGGGCGCGTGCACGATTGCTACAGTAGTAACCGCCCGTCCAGGCGGTTCTCATCTCCCACCGGGGGTCGTGGTGTGGAATTGTACCACAACCCCTAGGAAGTGGCGTAACAGCAATGTTTCCACCAACCGCCGGTCTGCCGGGCTTGCTGTAGCAGTTTCCGAGCGATGGTCTGAATCTTTTGAATCCGTTTGTCCGTTATCCCGAACACCTGAGCCTTGCTGTTGATCACGAAACCGAAGTGGCCCAACCGTTGTGACCCGTCCCAGCAACCCTTGCCTGGCTTTCTGCGGAGGCCAGTTTTCAGCAGCAGTTTGTCCAGGAGCCGTTGTGCTTTGCGGAGTTCCGTTTAGTTTGGAACCGCCATTAAGAAATCGTCCATGTATGGGTGAATGCGGAGATTGAGCCGGTTTCTGATGTACTTGACGAACGGTCGCATGAACTTGACGAAGTAGAACGGGGATAGCTTCCATCCAAATAGTAGGGCGATACCGCAAGAGTAACGTCCACCGATTCTGAAGAGGAACCAGTTGCGGACAGCCGTATGCAGTCTAAAATGATGGTACCCTTTCTCTATGTCGAATTAGAGCAGGTGGTCGTTCGGCTTGATTTCCAGAGCGGAGGATTCTAACGTTTCCATCTTGACGGGAACAGACTGAAAGAGGTTCGACTGCCGTTTGAGGTTGACGGCCAATCGTCGCTTTTCCGTGCGTACGATGAATGCGTTCGAGATTGGAAATCCTTTCTTGTTGAGGCGATGAGCCTCTACCTGGGAGATTTCCCCGTAGATGTGGCGGCGCGTGGCATCTGTGAGTTCGTTGCGTAGCCATTCCAAATCCAGAGGTTCCACCGGGAGCTCGGGGAGTACGGAGTGTGTGGCCAATTTGGCTGTGTTGCGGTTTTTTGTATACCCCGAACTTGATGGCTCGGACTAGGATGTCCGGAGCCGTGAGCCCTTGGGCCCAGAAACGTGCTTGGCGGTGTGGATTGCGCCATAGCACAGAAGGGCCCGGTTTTCGGACCATTACTTGGAGCTAGACCCGGCAAAACCTGAGCTACCTGAATTGGAGTTGCGCGGCGGATACCGCTGTGCCCCTTTCCTGAGAGTCCACTTGAGACACGTAGCCTGAGTCCCTGAGTTGCGAGCAGCCTGTTTGTTGAACTTCTTGGCGTAAGCCTGGGAACGGATTTCGGCGAACTTTTCCTTGATGTCCCGGGAGAGTTGGGAGACGTAGGGCTGATCTTGATCGCGCAAGTACTTCTGGAGAAGGACCGCCTTAGACTTGCCTGCTTCAAAGGAGTCGGAGAAGAAGTCGACTCGTTCCTGCACCCGTTCGTACGAAGCTTGGAGATAGTGGTGCAGAACGAAAAAGGCTTCAGTAGCGGCTTGAGTGTTTCCGGTGGACAAAGCCTCGGCCACTTTGTGGGATGCGGCGAGGGCAGTTTCCGTATTGTAACCGACGTTCCAGAGTACCTCAACTTCCTAACCGTCCCTAGTGTCCGCTTCCTTGATGCGTCCGAACAATTTCCTGGATTCGGGAATGAAGCGTTTAGACGGGAATGGAGCCTGATGAACAGGTTTCTGGAAGAGGTTGAGTTTTCCAGTTTCCCCGTATTGTTGGCGTGTAACGACGGTGTCAGCGATCCCTTGAGCAGACGGAGCTGGAAGAGTAAACTGAAGTCCCCGGTCGGCGTAGGCGGCGTGAGCAGACGTGAGCTGCGGTGGAGCGGGGCTCGGGTGGGGGGCCCTGGCGCCCAGTTGCTCGGCGGCTTGTGTAACCGGCGGTGCGGCTGAATCCTCCGTTGTAGCGGAAATTGGGGCTGTACCAGCGGGGCGGTTCTGGAGCAGAGAGAGAATCTGGGCGACCTGCGTTTCCAATGAGTTGACCTTAGTGACGAGAGGGGCGGACGGAGGGCGACTGGTAGGAGGCTGGTTTTCCAGAGTTGGCGCTGGGCCAGAGATGCCTGCGGATCCGGACGAAGATTGGTCTCCTTCAGCATTAGGCATAATGCGCAAGTTGTTGAGAGCCGGCCGTGACGATGATCCGTCTGGAGCTTGTTGAATTGGGTAACGAGAGACAAGCGAAGACTTGAGGAAGAGAGAAGAGAGGCAATGGAGTTCGAAGTGACTCTCTTATACAGCCCTGTTTTCGGCCGGTGGCCGATTTTCAATTGCCTCTGCGGTTCTGTTACGCGAACGAAGGACGTAACGAATCCTAGCCGTTTCCAAGTCTTAGTCTGAACGGTAACTTGAAACGGTCCGGCTGAAACGGTCCATTTGAACAGTCAAGTAAAACTTCAGCGGATGGGTCCGTTTGGCCAGGTTTTCCAAAACTTCAGCGGAAGGGCCCGTTTGGCCAGGTTTTGAAGATCTCAGCGGAAATGTCCATTTGGCCATGTTTTCCTTCCGATAGAGCCGTTGCGCGTTCAACCGAAAAGCCCCCTTGTCCAGATTCACCGTTCAATTATCAATAAATGCACTAAAACTCACAAAAGTTATCTATTTTGCTATGAGATGCCAAATCAAGTACTTTTTCGAGAACAGGGTTATTACAGCAGTCGGAAAACTCATTTTAAAGACTGTAACTTGTAAGTGTTGGAATTAGTATCTTGGTCTGTTCTATCGTGTTTGGTTGGTCCTGTTGGCAAGGATGCTCTCTGTAAAGAGTCTAGGAGTGTCATTTTAGTTGCTGTCCATGGGTTTGCATTTATTACAGATTCGCGCACTGTACAGGGTTTATCATACGGTATATTACTCACACTGGCTGGGCGCCTCCGGAAATTATTTTTCGTGTCAGAGTCATATTTTTCTTTTTTGTGCATAAAAAATGAGTTTTGCCATGGAAATGCTTGTGCACATAATGTGCGTCCCCCTACTGTACGCATGCTTTCTCGTACTCGCCGGACGCCAGCGATGAAGCCGTCAGAGCTCTAACTTCAGTGTGTCCTGTGAGCTAAGCTCAATCATGATAGTGCGATGAGTGTTTTCACCAACTAGCAGCCACCGTCAGAACCATGAATGACCAATTGGTTATTCTATTGCTGCTTATCATTAAGAGCCATGCTCGGTAGGATGTAGATGCCGAGTCTCGTCGGTCGGGTGGCGGCCGACGCTTTCTCTTTGTAACCATTCCCCTCTTAATTCGGCAACTGCTCTGAAAATTTTGCTCAAAGCACGCCAAAAACCAGATATCTCGGGAGCTACCCCCAGAACTCTAGCCATTTAAATATTCACATAAAGTGCAGACAAGGCTCTTCACCATATCAGAGAACCATGGATGAAGCCTGAACTAAGCGAGAGCAAGAATTTCACGAATAAGACCATTCATACAGCTCAGAAAGCACGTTTCGCCTAATCCGACAAGTCACCACAGCGCCGTGGCCCGTAAACTTTATTGAAACTTTGTATTCTGATTTGCGAGATTCACAGAGATTTACTCTATCACAGAACCTTCCGGGCGCCCCTGGCACTCTGCATTGAGTCTCCGCCTCACTCGGGGCTCGTTGCGTGTCGATGTCAGCCGTTGGCGCAGAATATCACGCTGAGGCGCAAGAACCACCAAACGTCTGATATCAGCTCTTGGTTCTTTGTAACCAGGCTGGGGGATAGTACTGTATTTCTTTCCTTGAGCCAAATTTCGCCTGTTGTCCCCTCGCCTTTCCAAAGCTGAGATAACTGCTTCTGACGTCAAATTGACTCCGCTCGTAGTATTTATGCGAACACGTCCGTTTTCTTCCACATCAGCATCCCTTAATAAAGTGCGGCGCTTATTTCGAAAAGATAGCAGAAGATCTTCGACTGAAACTCGCGCGCCGACATCTGTCTTCCTTGAAAAGCGTTTTGAGAGAGTCCATGTTTGTGCTAAGGAAACTGGGATCCCAAATGCCAGTTCTGTAAACACCTGAGCAAATGTTTCCTGCCGTGTGTGACTTACTGTACGCATTGCGAATGCAAGTTCCAACATCCAATGCATCCAAGCACGGTTTTTGACGAGAGTGTGGTACAACGACCGATCCGCGGTCGGTGTACAGTAGGAGCGGCCGCGCGCAGCGGGCACGGGGCACCGTGGCCCACGTGTAATACGCATGATTACCGAACGGGCGCAGCAAGTGACAGGTGTACGCCTGGGTACACGTGTAGTGTAAGGAACCGTGTGGAGATAATGCGCGCGCAGTGTAATGCAAGCGCGTAGTGTGAGGATTCGTGCGGTAGTGTAATGACGGCGCTAGATTTTCAATCGCGTACAGCACCTGGTCCACAGTAAGTGACAGGTACTGTATTGGACAGGTGTCCCGGGCGTCCCTCTGAGGGGTTAAGACCTGGACACCGTCCTCGCAGTAAACCCGGGGGGCAGACTTGCCCCCCTCCCCTTCGCGCCTACGTACTACCGTTTCGGTATTCTCGCGCGCGTTGGCTTCTAACCCGTTACCGGTCGTCTCCGATCTAGCACCTCGGGACGACTGCGCGTAACCGGCCAGTGTGCCACTCCCTTTTCGCAAGTCCGACCGTTCGGTAACCGCGCGCCGCGCGTCTCGCGTCTCGAGCTCCCTCGGCTCATCCTCCGAGCCTCTCGCCCGCTACGGTTTGAGGAGAGTTGTACCACACTTTGGTACTCTTGTGGAGGGCTACAACTCTCGAGGTAGAGCCGCGCGCCGTGACGCCCGCTCTGCGCAGAACCGTACGGACGGAAAAGGTTGAGAAATCACCGCGTCGATCGCGAAGCGTATTCGACGATGAACCGACCGGATCAAGGGGAAGACTCCGCCTCCGGGCGTCTGAGCACCCGCAGTGGCAGTGGCGCACCGCGCCCCCGGGTGGAGAACCCGGAAGCCCTGCTGCGACCGCCACCGCGACCGGGCCGCACGCGAGCGTCCGCATCGGATGTTACGCCGGCCGAGTCGGCAGGCACTGAGAATCGCGTCCAATGGATGGTCGACGCGATTCAGCCGCGCATCCAGGCCTGGGTCGAGGAGTTCCTCGCTACGGAACTCCCCCAGGTAGCGCGCGTATGCCTCGACCGAACGGTGCCAGCGCTCGTGGACGCGCACGTACGCAGCGCGATACCACCGCTTTTGGACGAACTTCTACCCGCTCAAGTCCAATGCGAGGTGGTGACCGCGCTCACCACTGTGGATGAAGAATCCCCGTCCGGTACGGCTCTAAAGGGAGCGATCAGCTCCGCCGTGGCCAATCGTCTGGCCACGACCTTCGCCGGAGCAGGAGTCGACGCACGCGAGCAGCGCGACTCAACCGCTCCGGATCCTACGCTAACGCACGCTGAACCGATCGGCGCCGCACCCGGGATCGGTACAATGGCCCCTCACCCGGAGGGTAAGACCATTTACCTCCCACCAATTTATGGTGCTACAGAAGGGCCCACAGAAAATGGCCCTCCCGTACTCGCCGATACGGCTGGCCCCCGCGGGACAGAAAACCGCCTGGGGCGCTTCGCGACAGAAAAGCGACAGCCGTATCGGTCGAGCAGAAGAAGCGCACCCGGCGCTCAAGGCTACACCTCGGAGGGTACAGAAAACCCCTCCGAGGAAGAAGACACAAGACGTCGCCACAGGGCGACGCGCAAGAACCGCGACGGACGCTACGCGCGATACTGCGATGCCGGAGGGGTCGGTTACCCCTCCGATGGTAACCGCGAAGGACGCTATACGCGATACCGCGATGCCGGAGGAGGTGGATACCCCTCCGATGACGAGGACACCGAGTCGGACGGATCGCGCAGAGGCGACCGCAGAGGCCGCAATGCGCGCGACCGACGTCGGTTCCGGCGAGAAGACTCCGATCCGGAGGGCTACAGTAGCCCTGGCGGAGAACGAGACCGCCATCGCAGGGGCAGAGACCGCCGGTCTGCCCCGAGGCGGGATCCGAAACGGTTGCCGGTGATCAGGCCGCTGAACGACCTGTTCACCAAGGCCGTCGACTACCGCACGTATAGGCTGGAAAATCGCAGCGCGCGCTACGACGCGAGTACCGCGCGGCGAGTTAACCGATATCGGAAGAAGTTGGACGTCCAGCTGAAAACCCACACATTCGGTGGTCAAGATCCAATCGCGGTGCTAGGATTTCTCGCGCGCTTCAAGATGGCCTGCGACCACAATGGGGTCAGCGAGGGCGCGGCCGTATGGTGTTTCCAGTTCTATTTGACTGGGCAGGCTCACGCCTTGCTCCAGTCCAGGCTACACGGGAACACCATGGCGGTCGATGCGGAGCAGCGCGATATGCTCGAAACCTACGCGGAAGTTGTTAACTTTTTATTGCGCACGTACGCGACTGACGAAGTTATTTCCGAAGCGGTCGGTGATGTCACCTCCTTCCGTCAGAGCTCTAATATGACGGAGGAGGTGTACAGTAACCAGTTGTGGGACAAGGCGTTGCGTTGCCGAACCTTATTTCCGGACAGGCGCCTGAAGTCCCTCTTTGTTGAGGGACTTCTGCCAGCGACGTGCGCGCAGGTGCGGAATTATCTCGCGACGCATCCGGGCGTGGACTACCAAGCGGTGGCACGCTACGCGCAAGCGATAGGCGAGACGCACCGCTCGGCTCGAAGACAGGCGACCTCCTTCGCGTCGCCTCAAGCACCGTCCGATTCGGTGAGAAGATTCACGCGCAACGCGCAGACAAGGCCCGTGCTGTCGGTCGAGTCCCTGTCTGAACTCCCGACAGCACGCGGAACCGAAACGGAGGAGATACTGGCGGTGACGGACCAGTCGGCGACGCCAAGCTCGCTTAGCTCGCCGCCGACTAGCTACCATCCGTCACCTGCCTCGTCCCCGGCGGGCGCGCCGATGGCGCCCGCCCAACACGGTAACGCGCGCGCATATCCGTACGGAAGGCCAGTACAGAACCAGCGGGTCCGGTTCTTCAACCAAGGATTACCTGGACCCCCGCCGTGTCGGTTCTGTCTGGACCTGACCCACCGACAGGAGCAATGTCCTGTGGTGGCGGATAGCACGCTGCGTTCGAAGCTTTTGCAGGCCCGCAAGGCCAATTATCAAAAGCTTCGGATCCGCCAAGGTCTCCGCCCGAGTTCGCCGTTCGAGCGCCAACCGCCGACCGCGTGGCGAAATTCGCGTGCGCAGGCTCCCACGGGCATCAACGTGGTCGAGCCGCGCGAGGCCGTCCAATCGGAAGAACCCGCGCTACCGCTGACGGACGAGGGGCCCGAGGACCTTGGGTTGACGGGGGAAGCCGGGGAGGACGCGTAGAGGCGTCGACGATCCTCCCCGTGCCAAGCCTCAATAAACAAGGCACCCCGTCGACCGCTTCGGTACGCGCGCCATCGCAGAGACGAACGGACGAAGCGGCAATTTGCTTCTTCAAGAAGCAAAATTGTAAGGTCACCGCAACGGTCGGACAACGACGCGCGATGATGCGCGCCATCACGCCGGTTCTAGATTCGGGCGCCGGCCCGAATCTAATCCACCTACGCTGTGTGGCAGAACCGTGGCGCGCTGCCATCCAGTCCGCGCGGAGCCCGCCGCTCATCGACGCTTCGAATAGGTCGATGAAGGCCCTCGGCGAGCTCAAACTGTACGTCCGGATTGGTGAGTTCGTCGCGCGCGTGCCGTTCTTGGTCGTCACCAACCTCGCGGTGGACTGTATCCTCGGAACCACGTTCCTGGATCGCCACGTGAAGGCGATCCTGCCACCGCAGAGGAAGGTGCTGTTCCATCATGCGCCGTCCGTAGCGCTGACAGGAGTCACACCCTCGAGGCACGACCGCAAGATGGCCTCGAGGGGACCGTCGCAGCAGCTCCCGCAGGAGGAAAATTCGGCCGACCGGAAGCGCGCGCAGTTCCCGACGAACGTACCGTCACGGAAAATTCGCGTGGTCAAGGGGGTCACGATACCCCCGATGACCCAAGCGATGGTACGCGTCGCAACACCGGTTGGGGGGCTTTGCTTCCAGCAAAACCACCCCAAAACGGCGCATAAGAATTTATGCCTGATGGCCCAGGGGGTCATGGACCCCTTCCCGGGCGAGCCGTTTACGGTGCTTGTTAGCAACTTCGGAAGCCGCGCGGCCCACGTCCCCAAGCATACCGTTGTTGGTCTCGCGTTGCCATCCCCCACACACATCTGACACATGGCGTGCCGGTCCCCGGAGAGGCCGACGCTAAGGAAGGGGGAGGGAACAAAAATAATTCCTCGACCGCTACGGAGGAACAGGCGCGACGTGAACAACCAGTTACGGACGATAGCAGAAGACAATCCTCCACCGCTACGGAAGGATACGCGCGACGGGAAGACCCGGAAACGGACGACGCCCACAGTGGCAATCCCGCTAACGCGGATGAGCGGACCGATACGGACGCGGAGAAGACCCGCTCGTGGGAAGAAGACGTCCATATTGGTGCAGAAGACAGTACCGTCCGGTCGGGAATTATGGACATGCTGTCCGAGTTCAAGGACATGTGGTCCGGCCACTTGGGTAAGATCGATGTTACGAAGCATCGCATCGAGCTGAAGCCCGGTGCGAAGCCGATCTACCAAGCACCCTACCGAGCCGGACCCATCGCGCGCGAGAAGGAGAAGAAGGAAATCGACCGCATGCTGCGCGCGGGAGTCATCGAACCGACATCGGCCGAGTGGGCGAGCCCCGTGGTCTTCGTCCCTAAAAAGGACGGGACCATGCGGTTCTGCGTGGACTACCGCAAGCTAAACGCCGTTACGGTTCGCGACTCCTACCCACTACCGCGCATGGACGAATGTATCGACTCGCTCGGCGATGCCACTGTCTTTACCACGCTAGACTGTAATAGCGGGTATTGGCAGGTGGAGATCGCCGAGGAGGACCGCGATAAAACAAAGTTCGCGTCGCATTCGGGCCTCTACCGCTTTCTACGCATGCCGTTCGGTCTCAAAAACGCGCCCGCGACATTTCAACGAGCGGTCGACATCATCCTGTCCCGCGTGAAATGGGAGACCGCGTTGGTCTACCTTGATGACGTCATTGTCTACTCGCGAACCGTTACGGAACATATGGCACACGTGCGCGAGGTACTACGCTTGCTACAAGACGCCGGCGTATCGCTAAAACTATCGAAGTGCGCGTTTTTCGATACGTCGGTTACCTACCTGGGTCATGTTATCCGACCGGGACGGCTGGAGGTTGAGCGTCGCAACGTTGTCGCGATCGAGCGGGCGCGCGCGCCAACTAACCAAACGGAGCTACGGTCCTTTCTCGGTATGTGTAATGTCTACAGGAGATTCGTCAAGGGCTTCGCGAAGATCGCCGCACCGCTTAATCGGAAGACCGGCAAGAATCAGCCCTTCGAGTTCGGGGTCCTATCCGATTCGGAATACGAAACATTTGAGGCGCTGAAGAAGCGCCTCGTGTCACCGCCAATCCTCGCGTTGCCCCGTTACGGTCAGAAGTACACGCTGGACACCGACGCGTGCGGACACCAAGTGGGCTGCGCCCTTTTACAGGAGCAGACCGACGGGTGTCGCCTACCGATCGGATACTGGAGCCGCGCGCTAACAGACGCGGAACGCAACTATACGACCACAGAGAAGGAATGCTTGGCCGTAGTGTGGAGCATTCTCACGCTACGGCCGTACCTGTACGGAAGCACGTTTAATCTCCGCACAGATCATGAGGCCCTGCGCTGGGTCCTCAATCTGGCGGACAGTTCCGGCCGGCTCGCACGCTGGCGCCTACGCTTGGCGGAGTACGACTACGGCGTAAAGTACCGCCCGGGCGTCAAGCACCAACTCGCGGACGGCGTCTCGCGCCTACGCACCGATGGCGGAGACACCGCTCCGGTCGATGACGAGGTCCCGTGCCTCGTTGTCCAGTCGCAGGAAGACAGCGAGCCCCTCCTGGACAAGGTGCACTGGGACCCGACACAAGACCGTCCGGACGGATTTCACGCGCTCGCGGTAACTCCCGAGGAACGCGACGTGGCGTCCATCTCGGTTGAGGATTTCCTACGCGAGCAGGCGGACGACGCGATCTGTCGCGTCGCTGCCGACACGGTCGGAGAGCCTAATTCTAAGTTTGACGTCGACCGCTACGGTTTCCTTGTAAGGAAGTCCCCGCTAGATGGGACCCTACAACGCGTGGTACCGAATCGGTTACGCCCCCGGGTACTGTACCTTGCACACCATCCGAGGTTAGCCGGTCATCCGGGGGGAACGCGCATGTACTACACCCTGCCAAGGGAGTACTACTGGCCACACATGGCCAACGATGCGTTTGCGACCGTACGGAAGTGCGCGTCGTGCGCTGCTACCCGCGGGACGCCTGTCAAGAACCAGAAGGATCTCAAGCTGTTCCCCGCGGCGGGCCCCATGGAGTTTGTCGCGATGGACCTCCTGGGCCCGCTGCCCAAGACCGCGCACGGGAACCAACACGTGCTGGTTATTACGGATCGGTTTTCCAAGCTTACGCGCAGCATACCGCTACGGACCACCACCGCTTCGGTCGTCGCTAATGCGTTCCTAGACAACTGGGTCTACGTCTACGGAGCGCCGCGCTACGTGCTCACCGATAACGGTCCGCAGTTCGCTGCTAAATTCTTCGATGCGGTATGCGCACTCCTGGGGGTGAGGCATTATCTCACGACGGCCTACCACCCCCAGACGAATGGGCAGACCGAACGGTTCAATCGCACGCTGGTGCAACGTCTCCGACATTACGTGGAGGAGCACCAGCGCGATTGGGACGACTACGTGCAGCCGCTGACCTTTGCGTACAATACGCAGGTCCACCGGTCGACGGAGACCACTCCGTTCGACCTGGTGTTGACGCGGCCACCGTCCGGATTGATCCTTCCCGGAACTGTACCGCAGGGCGCGGGGACCCATCTAGAGAACCCGCGTACCCCGGTACAGTACAAGAGGGACACGCTGCGCAAGCTCCGCGACGCTCTCGACCGCGCACGGACGAAACTTACCGCTTCGCAAAAGCGGTACAAGGACAATTTCGACAAGAAGGTCCGCTTTCGGCCGGTCGTCAAGGCGGGCGACTTCGTGTACGTGGACCGCCCGCCACGTCCGTTGACAAGCGTCGAGCGCCACGCGCATGCGCGAAGTCCGACCGATACGGACGACCTCTCTGTCAAGCTTCTACCCAAGACAGAGGGTCCATTTCGCGTGCGCTCCGCTACGGACACCACGGTCCTGATCGAACAGGACGGCGTGGAGAATCGCGTGAGCATCGACCGCGTGACGAGGATGCCACGCGGGCCGGGGGATATCGTCACCCCCGCAGCGTCGACCGAATCGGAAGTCCCCGCAGCCGCCCCGAGCGCGGAGTACGTCGTTGACCGCATCGTCGGACACCGTACCGCGCGGGGCGGGATACAGTACAAGGTCCGCTGGTATGGATATACCGCTTCGGACGACACCTACGAGCCCGCCGATGGGCTCCCGCAACCGTTTATCGATCGGTATTGGCGCACGCGCCAACGCGGAGAACCTACGCAGGCATAACGCGACGCTTCGCGGCTTCACACCGAACCGCTCGGACGCTCGTGTTCGCACGCGCACCGCTACAGGATCAAACCGACAAGGGGGCGACGTCCATCGATGGTTTCCGGCCCAAAGCCGTCCGATTTGCGGTTTTCCAGTGTCGGTGCCATCGGCTCCGTCTCGCCCGCGCGCGTGCAATACCGTTCGCGGAACCCGGCTACGATTTTTATTTACCTTAGGAGGGGGGGAAGCGTAGCCCGAAGTACGATTTAATTGCGCAAGTTGGCGAGGAAGAAGAGCACCGATAATCGGTTTCGTTTAATCCGGGCAATGCCCCTACTGTACTACGTAAGGGAGGAGACGCTCGGCAAGCCGGTGTCTAGAAGTGGCGCGAGCGCTTCGCCGAGGGCGCCGGTTGGACGTCGTCGGGCGCGGGGCGCGAGGCCCCGACTGTCGACGAAGACATCGGGGGCGCCGCCAGGCGTTGGCTCACCACCGCAAGGACGTCCTGTACGGAGCGCAACTTTGCGTGATGCTCGGCACGCTCGCGCGTCGCCGCGGCAGAGGATTCCTGTAACACCGCGACGGTCTTCTCGAGCTGCCGAACCCGGAGCATCCAATCGCGCGCCTGCAGTAGCGCCGCCTCGACCGAGGAGGGGGCGTCCGCCCCCTCAAAGGAGCAAGCATACTGCAGTGCCGCGAGCGCGGCCTCCTCCCGGAGGCGCTCCGGGGGAACTCGACCGAGCGGTTGACTTGTGGGAGGTTTCGGCATCGTTGCTGGTCGCGATACGGTTTCGGCCCCGGTCACCGCGCTTATATGCTGAGTGACTGGGGGTGGGTCCGAAAATCCCGCCTTACCGACCGGACGCCTTAAGTCGCGCCGCTCCTGAGCGACCCCCTTTGGCGAGTCGCTCTAGATGGAGCCCACACGAGTGGACCCTTCGGGAGCGGGTAGCGCGGGCGTAGCGACAGGCGCCACCGTATCGGCAGCGATCGCGAGCGAGGACCCACCACCGTCATCGGCCGGTGCCTCGTAAACGCCTTCCGCTTCAACGGTTCCGTATGCCGCGTCGTCGCCGACCGCGCCCGCTTCGTCGCTGACCCAAGGCGGCATGTCTAACGCGCAGCCGCGGGCCCAGCTGAACCATACGAAGCCCGGCCGGCCGGTCCAGTCCAGACTTGCCGTGAAGGTCAGTAGCTGTTCCGCGCGCGCCGCGTCGTACGCGGTACCGTCGAGGATTTCCTTGACGCCGACCGAACGGATGAGGGCAATCAGCCCCACCGAGAGGCGGAAGAGCACGCCGCGCTCACCGAGCGGCTCGTCTCGCCTCGCAGCCAACCGGGGGTCGGGGCACCTCGTGAAGAACGGCAACCCCTCGCGGGCAGCCCGAAGGAAGCACAACAACGCGAGCACCGCCCATTCGGACAAGACGATCGCTCGCACAAGCGTGCGCGTACGTTCCGTTTCGGCTGACTCCGCTCGACCGCGCGGCAACCAATGCGCCGCGACGTAGGCCATCGCACTCGGCGTCGGCACGCAAAGGTGCTCCGGTGCCTCGAGGTCCGGCCAGTCTGGAGGGAGCGAAGGATACAGGCCTCGCCGCGCTGCGCTGGGCACTGAGAAAAACTCGGTGTTGTGCCACATGTGGAAGAAGTCATCTGCACGGCGCCAGCGCAGCCGACTCTCCCGCGCAGCGTCCTCGCCCCACCGGCCGCGGTCCGCGATGCTGTACCAGTTGTCGAAAGGGCGCGGGAAGGCCACCAAGCGGATGTCCGGCACGACGCCATCGTAGCGCCTGTACCGACCGAATAGGTTGAGGAGCGTGACGTGGTACCGCTCCTCGCCACCGCACCGGACGTAGAGCAAGTCGCTGCCACTCGCGGCGGGTGTACGGCACGGCACGTGTCGCCATCGGGCCTGCCAAGCGCCCGCTCGATTCTGCTGCGCCACGCTACCCCGCCCGGACGGAGTCACGATGGCATGATTCGCAGGGACTGCCTGGAATCACGCCGAGTCCAAGAGGCGGCGCTGCACGTATTCGTCGACCGTCATCGGAGGCTTGCGACCGGAAGCGCGTCGCCGGGCTCGCCGCCGCCGGTGGTCCATCGAGGACCCGGGCAGCAGCGACCGGACGGACTTGACGCCACTTCTCAGCCAATTCGGCGCGCTGGGGGTCGTGAAGGCCCGCCCGAGCGATAGCGCCGACCCCCGCTCGGCTCGCGGCGAGAGCAGGACAGCCGGCGGTGCCAGCGTCTCGCGCACAGTACCGAAATCGGCTCTTGGCGACGCCGTGCCCGCGGCAGGCAGCGGCGACATGGGAGGCGGGGGCAGTACCGCGGGGTACGCCGGACCCGCCTCCACCGTCCTTGGAGCCACGCCCTCGGAGGGCAGCGGCGAGGGCCAGGTCGGTCGTTCTTCTATCGGTGGCGCAGCGACCGGATCGGACGCATCAGCTCGTGAGCGCGTCGCGGGCTCGGCCAAATTGGTGGTCGACTCTGTCCCGCCGCGGCGAGCGCGCTGCGGCTGAAACGCGGGAGTCGACCCGGGTAACGCCGGAGCCCTCCCGGGGCTCGACGGCGCACCGATCGGAAGCGCGTCAACGGGGGTGTTGCTGTGGTCCATGGTCGGTCGTGGGAAGAGTTGGGATAAAGGAATGTCGTCGTCTGGGGAAGGATTGGAGGATTGTTGGTGAAGTGTGGGGGAGTGCTGTGTTGGAGTTGGTGGTTCTGGGGGGTTCGCGTGGGAGGAGACAGAAGCCGCGCTATCCGAATCGGACGATATACCCGACTTATATACGGTCAGGTCGGTGAAGAGCCACGAGGCGTGCTCGTCCGCGCGAAGAGGCTTCCGTCCGGTCATCGCACGCACAGGTTGTGGAAGAGATCGAGGGGACCGCTGGGAAGGAAATGTGGTCGCCACGAGGATGTGGCGACAGATAAGGAAGGGGGTCTGTGGTACAACGACCGATCCGCGGTCGGTGTACAGTAGGAGCGGCCGCGCGCAGCGGGCACGGGGCACCGTGGCCCACGTGTAATACGCATGATTACCGAACGGGCGCAGCAAGTGACAGGTGTACGCCTGGGTACACGTGTAGTGTAAGGAACTGTGTGGGGATAATGCGCGCGCAGTGTAATGCAAGCGCGTAGTGTGAGGATTCGTGCGGTAGTGTAATGACGGCGCTAGATTTTCAATCGCATACAGCACCTGGTCCACAGTAAGTGACAGGTACTGTATTGGACAGGTGTCCCGGGCGTCCCTCTGAGGGGTTAAGACCTGGACACCGTCCTCGCAGTAAACCCGGGGGGCAGACTTGCCCCCCTCCCCTTCGCGCCTACCTACTACCGTTTCGGTATTCTCTCGCGCGTTGGCTTCTAACCCGTTACCGGTCGTCTCCGATCTAGCACCTCGGGACGACTGCGCGTAACCGGCCAGTGTGCCACTCCCTTTTCGCAAGTCCGACCGTTCGGTAACCGCGCGCCGCGCGTCTCGCGTCGCGAGCTCCCTCGGCTCATCCTCCGAGCCTCTCGCCCGCTAGGGTTTGAGGAGAGTTGTACCACAGAGAGGCCCTGTGCAACTCTTCTTGCAGATAAGACTTGTACGCACCAAACACTGATACATCAAGCGGCTGGCTTACATGGAATGTGTGCGCAGGCAACGCTAAAACTACAACGTTGTTATCGCCAAGCATCTTCAGGGATCGGTACTGGACGTGTGCCCTGTAACTATCCAGCACTAACAAGGTTCGCTGGTTGTTGTTCTGCCTCAAACATTCTGTCTCCGAAAGAAATCCTTGCGCCCAATCGTAAAATATAGCAGAATCTACTCCTGCAGGGTCTCGCTGATAGAGGTAGCATGGTGGGAGAACTGAATGCAGAGGCTGTTTCTGACCATTAACCTTCCGATAATGAGCAAGCTTCCAGGAATACACGAGGGCAGGTTTGTAAGCAACGCCAGCGGCCGAAACAACCGACATAATTGTAACGTGATCAAGGTTACCCTTTGTCTTCACGGACAGTTGAACCACCTTTTCCGCACCACTCTCAGTCACACCCTTACGTAGACTGCGACCCGCCATGCGGTAGAGCGAGGCTCGGGACTGGTCAGTGCTGAAAATAAATCTTGCTTCCTTGATATGATACCTGTCCATTGCCGATTGAACACGTGCTGGATATTCAGTGATGTTCTTCGATGAGACAGCATTCACACGTTTATCCTCGATGATTTGGACAGAAGTGCATTGAAGATTGTGACGAACCATAAAATCAGCTATCCAGCTGTCGGATGGCCTATTTTCGGTGAAATTGACTTGCTGTTGACGCGCAATTGATAGCATCTCAACATAATCTTGCACCAAGTCCCTCACACCAGAGCGAGAAAGCGGTGTGTTGTTTTCAGCATATTGTGTTATAGCATCTGTGATCACCTTCTCTTCTTCAAATTTCAGCGTGCAGGGTCGGCCTGGCGATCGACGAACAAAATGTATGTCATTCGATGATTGAGGCTGAGACTCAGGATATTCAGCACTCCAGAAATCGTAGGACCGGCGAATAATTTCACTGCCGACTCTGTACTTAGTGGCGAGCCTACCCCATGGTGTTGTGCTTTCAAATCTATCAAATATTGCCTCCTGCAGGCGGCGGTATTCATCAGCCATGGTGCTGCTAAAGATCCCAACGCAGATTATGAGATGCAGTTGCGGGAAAACATATAGGGCGAATCTGAAACACAGTCATGAGTCTACCGTTATAAAGTGCCCGCATTCTGATCGTTGAGTAAAAACGCGAGAATCAATTCGTGTTTCGGTGCAACAAGAGATATGGCGCTGGAACTCCAATGTTCCCGGGGCTCTGAATGTGAATGTGGGATTGCACTGTACCTTGAGGCTTGTCGAATTAGCAGAAATTTGTCGAATTAAAAGGGGAATGGTTACAGTAAATTTGGATTGTACGCGCGCACATTTTGACATTTGTGCGATACACATTTAACCTAGCATGGGGTCGCCCGTCCGAGAACGGCGCGTTGTGTGTGCACAACGCGCCGTTTGTGTGTCACAAAATCCCGATTTGGTCAACACAATTTAAATTGCCCTACCAAAAGAGCATTCCCCTGCTGTCGAAGGACTACGTTTCATTCCATGACATGCCACCGCTTTTGTACAAGATAGATGGTCGCGATCATCGCACGCAAAGCGATTATTCAGCCGTGTCGGCCTTGCCATTGACGTATATTTGGACATTGCCACGGCCCTTTGCCTTCCTCAGTCATTAGGCCCGCCCGAGAAACCTTCAGACAGCACTTGTTCAAGTTGGACCAAGCGCGGGACGAGGGTCCAAATACATATAGCGAAGAAATTGGTTGGGCGCCAACTACAAGGCCCTTCTCAGATTAATTTCTCAGTCTCATTTGTCCTCTATTTATCTCAATAGGTATGGTTCATAGGAACATTATCCTCAACGCCACGTTCGGTTCCATTGGAATCAGCAGATAATTTGCTAGCAATGAACAAAAGGGTTCGCTCATTGGGAATCGTTTGGACGCAGGAAAGATCATGTGATCTTGAAACTTGTCTCATCGGCAATAACGAAGAGTGAGTAGTGGGCCGATCTAAAACCACGTAGAAATGTAGAGATCTTTCGTCGGCCTCCAAACAACTTCATCGAAGGGGATTTAAGTACCTCAAACTAGGTTGCCACTTTGCGTCGACTGCGTCTGCACTTCAAGTTCAATGGGATTTGTCGATATACAGAATATTACATCATACCATGCGTCGTTGTTTTGAATATCATGCCTGCTCACGCAGTGAAGTCTACTGCGCGTACCCTGTGTAATTGCAATTAAATAACTGAGGCTTCCACATCTGGAAAGATGTGAATATGGCGTAAGTGCAAGAAAAGGGCGGTTGAAATCGTAGAATCCGTCTGGTAGGAGAAAAAGTGCTAGGCCATAGAGCTGTCAAGACTTTCTGAGGTGGCAATTTCGCATCACTCTCGTGAAAGCAGCTCGGACAACGCCGTCCTGAAGCCATCTAAAATCCCTGCAAGAAGTAGCGAAGTAAAGTGACCAGTGAAACCACTCCTTCCACACCCGATGAACCTATAACGTACATCCTTTGCACGCCCGTTCGCTCAAAGCGCTCAAAGACGGTGCCCAGCATGTCTTCCCTGGCACATGTCACTCCAACGAATGGCCTTCCTCGGCGAATATTTCGCAGCACATCCATAATAGAGTGCTGCAACGTATTTCCATCGCATCCACCGCTTGCTAGAAGTGCTGCATCTGCACGGCCGTACACCTCCACAAGTTGATTGCGCTCATTGACGACTGGGACGGCGAAAAGATCATGCTGTTGTAATATCTGCAAACCACGGAGAAGCGGTGTTGATGGGGGGATTGTGATCAAGTTGCGATAAGTGCCCAAATTGAGCTGGGAGAGCGTCAGAGTAAATAGCCGTGTGGCGTGTCTTGGGTCGGAGGCAGCGGAATTTGCAACACCCATTCCAAAACCATCCCTTGCAGTAAAATGGCGATGTAGAAAGCGCATGACACGCCAATGCTCCAATGCGTGCAATGGCATGTGCTCGTTTGAGAGGATTGGAAGATACAACACCTTTGAGTCACGCATAATGCGGACGGCGTCAAACAAAGTGCCTTCCGAAAGGGCGTATGTGAAAGGACGGGTTGCGCTAGAGTCATCGTGCGAATGGTCGCGGCTCTGTTGCGCATGCCAGCTCCGCACGGTGTAGTCGTCTAGCCCCTCCGACAGATCAGGCACCACACCTTCCGATGATCGCGAATAGTAGACTCCAAGGAGAGCATCTAAAATGTCGGAAACCGAGAGGGTACCACATAGCTCTTGCGAGGAGATATTGATAACCGGGGCCGCTTTGACACCTGTATTTTGATTGTAAAGGGATGGATGCAAGAGAGAAACATGAGTAAGTATTTCGGTTGCTCTATCGCCGATGGATTAGATAAACGATGCATGTCGTTTGCATGACGCACCATTTTCGACCAAAGCACGGAAAGCATGTTTCAACGTGAGGGTAGAGTCAATAAGGGCAACACGAGAAGCCTCTGGAATGATTTCTTCTGCTGTAGATTCTTTAAGAAACGCAACGACGGCACGACGGGCAAGGGAGACGGCTTGAGAGAAGTCGGGAGGTGGGGTTGGATCGTAGGGAGCGGTGGGATTTCTGGAAACGTCAGGGGTGGAGGTATTGAGGGAAGCTGGGGAGGGCGAAACGGGTGGGTTTTGAGGGGAAGGGTGTCGCTCTACATCCATATATAGCCCATGGGTTGCAGACTCGACATCCATGGCATCATCAGTCGCCATGGGCGGAAAGAAATGGAAATGCGGCCCCCTGCAGGCGGGGTTGGGGGTGTCGCTGTTGTTTGCGTCTATCACAAGAGGGGAGGGGTGACGGATGCGTAAGAAGCGGAAGAAAACGCTAGAGTTAGTGCATCGCGTAGAGGTGCATTCAGGCTGGCCTGACAGCGGCACTCCGGGGATGAGGAAGAGGGATGTGGTTGTTGTTGATGCGACATGCGTGCTGCCTGGTACCAGCAGTCCGAAATCAACGAAATCACCGAGAGGAAGTTTCCGCATGCGGTGCGGTGCGGTATGTGGTGCCCTCCGCAATCGTGGCCGAGTTGTGAGGAGAGGATATGAAAACACCCATCCATTTCGTGTTTCTGATTTATTCTCTTTATTCTTTTAATTTTATCCTATGACTCCATACAGTATACTGTATACAGCAAAGTACACAGTGTTCACGGTTTCATAACTCTTAACCTCTCAGTAAACCGAGTGATGTGCGCAGAGTCATGAAATTAATTTCACAGCACAGTACCAACGGTACAGTAAATTATGTACCAACGGTTCTGCACAATGCGGTACCCAAGGGTACTGGGCAGTGCTTAGCCGACACGCGTGCGTGTCCACATCGTACACGTGTTTTTCGTGGTACAAATTCAGATCTAGTGTCGAGCTAGACGACAAAGTGTCCTCATAGAGTATGAGGCTACTTTTCAACTTACTTCTTCTCGACTTGTGCTTGCTCAACAAGAAGAAAGAATATACTCTCGCCACCACAGTTGACTTCTGCGTTGCGAAAGGATGGAGTTTGGTGAGATCTGCACGTCTTTTCCAGCCATTTTTAGAATGCCGATTTGACCAACCTCAAAACGTTATATGTTGATATCTTCGAAACAAAAAAAAGCCTGTTTAAAATGTAAACCGGGTATTGAAACTTCATTAGAATTTTAGTCTTTCTGCTTATTGACAACTGCTATCTCAATGATTTGCAAGGTGTTATTGCCGAGGGCATGTACGTTAAAGAAATGGCGTCCAAACTGATTTTATAAAGTTTCGGTTTAATAAGGTTGTCTGTAAAATAACGCGCAATTTTTTTTCATTTGCCACGAAATCGCAGGACGTAAAGTAAACCCGTCTCGAGTTTATTGAAAATTCCGCCACGGGTTTTGCGGACTGACCTCCAGCAGGGTGCCTGCCCGCGACAAACGCAAGTCTGGTACATCGTTGTGCCGCCCGACAAATCACGTGCACCTGCGCGAATGCTCGCTGAAGCGAATATTGTAGCTCGCCACAGGGATAGAATGGTTCTCAGTTGAAAGAGCGATGTGTTTCGTCCTCTTGACATGCTGAGGGGTGCCATTTGTTGATGACCGCTTTTTACAAGCTTCAAATTGTCTATCTTTCGCGGTTGCTTCGGCGGCATCTGTGGCAGATCCTGTTGCGCTTTGATCCGTTGATGGACTCTGCGCTGCTGAAAAGAACGGAAAACCCACTTCGTTTTCCTTCAAGATGGGTCGATCCGGCACTGCTGTGATCAGGCGGATCGTGAAACTCGTGGAAAACTCACATGCCTCCAGTTTTCGGTACCGTATGATGTGCGTTTTGCCAAACGCGTTGTGAAATTTTCTTATTTAGAAAATATGAGCAAACACTCTGCCAAAACACGCATTTTCGTGACTTTCCGGACAACCTTAATGTATATATTTTTGCAAAAAAAGCTGGCCTCCAGAGGCAAGGCAGGAGGCAAATCGCCTGTCGTCGACACACTAGATATGGTGGCGGGTGTTGGCGGCTCGTAGTATCCGCGCGTTGCGCAGCGGTAGGGCGAACGAGGGGGAACGTTAGTCGCGAGAGAGGGATGTGGCGCGGCGAAGAAGGAAGGGCACAATGTCCCCCGGGGTGGTAGCCTGCTCCGGCTTCCCCGGTGTGTCGACCAATTCTGGTCGGCGCTATTTCAATAAAATTGTAGACCTAAATTATCCGTCGGCAGCGCCGGTCGCCGCCGGCGCTTTAGCCCGCACACGTGGCCTATTACCACGTGGCCCAACTACACTAGATGTGACTATGGTAGGCGGGAGTGCACAAGGATGTTAGTAGCACTGCTGGAATGCGGTCGCGCGTAGCGGCGGAGGATAACAGGGGAAGAGGGAGGCGAACGTTGGGTATTTTGCCGACGGGGAAAGATCGTCACGAGATGGTCCTCGAGAGGATTGGCCGGCGAGAGGAGAATAGGTAGCGGATACCCCCGGGGAATCAGATGGACCCCGGACTTGAGCCCTCTATTTATTCGCCGCCGCACCAGCGGCGACCACAGTACAGCCACATTAAATTTAGATGTTTTTCGGGGGCTACCCGCCGTCGGCAGACTGTCCCCTCCAACACACCCCCTGTTGGCCCGAGAAACAACTGTGATTTTCGCTGCCGCCACGCTGACTTCCGGCGCGCCGACGGCGGCGGGCGTACGTAATGTCGATGTGGGCGACTTTTGCATCTAACTGCGAGCTCAGCGCGGGATTTCGTATATACCATCGGTGCTGAAATCTCCTTCTATGCCTCCACATCCCGTTCTATCCAAATTATCCACCTCATTGCCCATTTTCCACAACCTCTCTCTTATATCCCTCATCTATTTCGATCCCTCGCTTGACAACCCTTCAGCGTGCGCGAGCATCATTGCAGACCCTCGTGTCGCCCTTGAACCTACAGAGCGCCGGAAGGCCCGGGATCGGGCGGCACATTCGGGTCAGCGATGAAGCTCGTCGTTCGCATGCCGGGTTCGCGGAGGAGGGTCGAAGCCGATGCTATCACGTTCATGGGCACAAAGTGGAAGTCCACGGAGGTTCGCGTGCGCTACGGATTGGAGGAGTCGCACATGAGCGTGCAGATGTTCGAGTTGGCTCTGTCGGTGAGTCCGAGCAGGATTTCAGATCTTGTCCAGTGGCTGCGTTCTCACGTAGACCATGAGTTCGCTGTCGGTTTGCTGGGACGTTAGGGACTGCTTGCTAGTGGGAAGACGGAGCACGGAGACCGGAGGTGGGATGTTAAGAGGCTTGTCTGGAGTTCGGGAAACCGGGAAGGATTCCAACGCAATAAGTTCTATGCCTCGCATAGAACTTCAGGGGGGAGGAGGACGTTCTGGCATATGGATTTTTGGACGTTGGAGGCTCAAGACGTTTTCTTGGGAGGAGAACTGGGCAGCCCGATAGGCAGCGAAATCGAGGAAGCCCCATCTGGATCGCATTCTCCGTCTTTGTCGTTGGTGTTTAGCAAGGAGAAAAGGCTCGAGTACATGTTATGGCTTGACACTTTCTGTAGAGAGAATCCAGATGCGTTTGTTTGCCTTGGTGGTCCCGGGATGCGGACTTTTTCTACAGCAACCATACAGTATCGAATGTCTGGGGTTCCAGTCTTCTGCCATTCGAGGAGCGGAGAATGCGTCAGGGCTTCGATCGCCAATGCCCTTCACGCCGCAGGCCACGACGATTCAGCTGAAGCAGTGTTGCTGAGAGGCAAGATTGTGGTGCGTAGTCTCGGAGAAGCACAGAAGTGGCTTGAAAGGAACCTGGGGAGATTCAGACTTTGTAAGGTTCAACATTCGATGCTGAAAAGCACTGATAAATGGTTGGAAGAGAGCAGAGAAGGAATCTTCCTTGTTCGGCTGAAAGGTTCGGATAGTGAAGATGCGGGGATTGATCATGTTGTGGCAGTAGACGCCAACCGGTCTATTGTCCTAGACTGCGTAGAGAAGCTCGTCTTGAGGCTTCAACCTGGAGTTCTGGCTGCCTGTGTTGGAGACCGGAACCATTTCGACGAAGTTGCCGAGGTAAGGAGATTGGAAGTCCAGAAATCCGGCAAAGGGAAAAACAACCGCCGCAAGTCCAGACCGAAGCGTCGCGAAGAGAAGAAAAGGGAAGTGGAACGTGTTGTACGAAAGGTATGTAGAAGGAAGAAGAGGGCTATTGAGTGTGAAGACGAAGAATAAATATCCAATTCTCACGTAGATGGATTGTCCTTCGACATACGTCGGGCATTGCGTACAGCTCTTCGTGTACAACTCCACCCTTCATCAACGTGTTCAAGAGGCGAAACATGACGACGTTTCGCTTAGTTAATGCGTCTGCTGGATTCTGCTGTCCACCAATCCACTGCATGACGGCGATTTCTTCATTTTCAAATGAGTCTCTCAACCTCGCCACCGTTGGACGAAGGCGATAATCGGCACCTTCGTGTAATGTGGTGATGGTTGAGTAGAGCCCTCGCGAATCCACTGTTAAGACAAATGGCAGGCATTTTGTAGCACCATTGAGGATGCTTATGCTCTGAGCCATGAGTGATCCTCGATCTGCCGAAGATGCTGCAGCCAGGATCTCTGCGCCCATTGATGAAAACGCGACACGCTTTTGCTTGCAGCTGAGCCAGTCTAGAGTATGAAATACATTCGCACCCCCTGCGGGCAGGAAAATCCCTGAGATGTATCCTGTCTGCCCATATGACGATGTACCTTGACTGGCGTCAGAGAAGGCCAAATAGCAAGGTTGTTCGAGAGATTTGGGGCTTTTGAAGGTCAGAGTTGGCGCAAGTGTTTTCAGTTCGGAAAGTAGCTGGTTGGCGACGATCAGGTTCGAAACTTTGAGACGTCCGACGGCCTGTTGAAGATAGCTTGCTGCGAAGGCAGCTTGCGGAAGGATTCCATGACCTAGGAAGTTTAAGCTACCAGCTAAACCTTGATAAGCGGTAAGCTCTTCGATAGCGGCTCTGTATGAGCTCTGGCGCCTGCGTTCCCTTGTCAATGGCAGAGGATTGATACTGTCAACATATTCCTGCATGCCAAGGACGAGCGACCCATCTCCACATTTGTGAATGTGAAGCCTGTTGAAGACTAAGTCTTTGTTCATCACGAAACTCCCGACGACAAATCGTTGAGAGATCGAATCATGAAACTGCTGAATATGGCGTGCACAGCCGGCGATAAGGAAGTCATCGACGACTTTGGCCACCAATACCTCGATAGTTCCTCTGTTGGAGTAACGGACAAATAGCTGCAGGAGACCAGGTATTGGGAGGAACCCATTACTGGAGAGCCAGTCCTCGGCAACTAGTTGCCATAATCGTCCAGACTCCACTATGCCGTAAGCGGGCTTGAGAAGTTTCCATAGCATTTGTGGAGATGGCTCAGCCTCAAGGTGGACGAACGTATATATCGCGAGGGAGATTTCCTGCCTGAAGGTAAGCACCCTTTATGTCGATGGAGGCGACCGATAGGGACAGAATGGTTGCCAAGGAGAGAAGCAGGCGGATGATCGGAAATTGGGCTGTTGCGGAGTCTTTTCGCACAGAGTCTTTCTCTCTGTCCCGGTTTCCATGAGGAACCAAGCGGCATTTCAGACGGAGCCGTCCTTCCTCTGCATGGTTCTTGATCTGGAAGAAGTGATGCGAGGTGATCACGTTTGCACCTTTTGGAATTTCTCTAAAATGTAACTCCTTGTACGCTCCTGCGTCCTGGTAGTTACTCTTTTCGTCAGCAATAGCTTTGTCTATGATCCACCGAGGCGCGAACTGGAGCTTGAACTCAGAGACTGGACCGTCTTCGATAACTCGCTTCATGTCATGGAGCACCACTTGCTCCGACGATTGCAAGGAATGAGGAAGTTGAGGTGGAGACACTAGCGCAGTATCACCAATGTCTTTTTCCGGTTCTGGTGGTTCATGTGTGCGGGTAATGTTGACTTGAGAGTTTTCCTTGGATGTTAGATATTTTGTACCAAACAATGCATTGCAGCGCTCTACTGCGTACAGACTGACGTCCTGAAGCGGTTTGTTACTGCGATGGGGCTTTTTAACTGAAGACCCCGTGGGGGAAGGCGAGTGTGCAACCCAGTTAGACCATTCCTTGTCAATATCCAGATGGTCATTGCCTGCTCCTGGAGCGGGAATGTCCGGAAGCAACTGCGATTGGCAGGACTTCCGTGTTGTCAATGAAGGGGTGCTATTTGAGGCATTATTCGCAAGTTCTGGATATATTTCCGGTAGATCAGCAGTGATAGGTATTTCACTATCCTCATAATCCTCGTCAACCACCGAATATGACCTGGGGAAGATGAAGTCAATGCGGTCGAGCTCTTGAAGAAGAGGGGAGCTCGGGGCCTTCCGTATATCTTCATAGGCGGCCCGGATGGGCTTTCCGGCATGATCTTGCTTTCTGGAAAGAACTGCGAAGTGAGGATGGCAGTCTCGAATGTACGCGCTTTCCCAGAGACCAAATTTCGCGCTGCGTTTGAAGAAATAGACTGCGTCATTCTTCGTCAGATCTTCAGCCGTTAGTGTAACAGGCACGCGTGACTTTTGGAACAGGCTGAGAGCTCTCCTGGCCATCTGCTCATTGTAGGCGAGAAGGAGTTTGGAAGGAACCTTGGCTTGAGGAAGACTAACAAGGGCGGGGGTGTAACCGCGGGCGAGCTCAAAGCTGCTCATCGACCGACTTCCGTACAGGATGTTGCTGAGATAAACTGCTCGTGAGAGTATATCCTCTTGCTCCGGCTTCCTATCTCGACTTGGATCGAAGTAGTCAGCGTCCTTGAGGAGCCGCTGGATAAGTGTGCGAACGACAGAGTTCTTCCGTTCAACGACCCCCAGCTTATTGTGACGGCGGGCCGGTCTTGGTTGGAATTGAATGTTGCAGTACCTTAAGGCTTCCGCGAACCTCGAGTTAAAGAACTCAGGGTCTGCCGACACGACTGCGGGGGAGCCATGGAGATTGATCCAATTAACTTCCAAAGCGCGTGCAGAAAGGGTCATGTCCCTGGACGGCATGAGGTGAGCGGCGGAGAGGCCAGTATGAACATCGACGATGTGAAGGATTGGGATATTGTCAAACTCTTTCGCGAAGAAGAAGTCGAGCTGGACGTGTTTGTTGAACGATCCCAATATCCTTGAAAATGATATTTTTCTGGAGTTTGCCGGTCTTCCAGTTTGCTTACAACTTGAACAGCGGCTAGCTGCTTTCGGAAGCGCTTGTTCAAGCACTGGCGTCAATACGTCACCACGCTGGCAAAGCGTCTTCATATCTTCGAAAGATAAATGCGAGTACCCATGAAGCTTGGAGGCAAATCTGCCCGCGATTTTGCCATAGGTAAATCGTTTCTTCATGTAGTCTGTTCTGCTCTCAGTTGATGATGCGAAGGAAGACACAGACGTGAAGAAAGTTCGAAAGGATGAAGTTTTCGAAGGGACAACCAAGAGATACGTCCTGACAGCATCCCGATCGGACGAAGAAGTGGGCTCAATGTATGTTTGAAAGCACAGTTCCTTCGCTGACAGGCTTCGGACATTTGCGGGAATAACTAGGAGGTTCTTGGGTCCGAGTTGATATGACTGATGGAGGATTTCATTTCCTACGAGCAGCATTCCATTTCCTTTTGTCACATAGAATGGAACTCGGACATGGATGCCGGACAAATCGATGAGGGGTAGATCCCAGACTCCTATGGTGAGTTGAGCGTCGCTACAGTTCTCGCCGTAACCATGAAGAAAAGGCTCACAGTCGAGCGGTCGGAGATGCAATGGCATATCCAGTGCCGTGCAGAGTGCTGCAACTGAAATGATGCCACCTATGCTTCGTGGACATCCCGGATCAATAATGGGATTAGGGTCCATGAAGGCAGGTTGTACATCTGAGGGGGCTCCGGGTTGCGAAATTAGGCTGATCTGCCTTGACCCATCCCGGAGCCTTTCCGAAAAAAACCTGGTCCGTTTGATCCAGTAGGAGGGCGGTCGGCGGTATTCTCCGACTGGCGAAGCTTCTTCTTTCGAGTGAAAGCACTTGGCTCTCTACAAATATCGTCGCCACGATAGTGACCAGTCTCACCGCAGTCGTAACAAGTAGCGCTGTTGCCTTGAGCTCCATTCCAAGACCGCTTCTGTCTGTTGTGAAGAGAGCTCCCGTTTCCTTTCTTGGATCCGTGTTGATAGGGGGGCCTCCTGATGTCCTTGACGGGTTGATGCCACCCAAACGAGACAACACTGGTGCCGTAGAGGTATTGGACTGCGAGGTAAGGAAGGATCTGACTTTTCTGTCAACCATGGCCTGAACATCCTTCATTGAAAACTGGGGGGAGTCCATAGTCGACGTTTGGGTCAAATTGCGGAGGACGATAACCGCATCGTCTAAATGTAGACGGCAAGACTTGTTCTGAGACAAGAAACGATCGGCAACACTTGTTCTGACCGAAGCGGCTTGGGTGTTGACCTTCATCTGCTTCACGACCTTGTTCAGTTGGCGGCAAATGCTGACGTTCTTCGAGCGGTAGTCCATGAGTGCTTTCTTAAAGTCTGCAGACGACATGTTGGATTCACGAATTGGAGCATCAAGACTATGAAGCTGGTCGTTCAGCTTTTGATGTTCCAACAGACCTTCCTTAGGAACTGACTCGATAGAAGCAGCATCTTTTTTCTTCTCCTTGGAACGTGCTTCGGCGTGCGAAATTAGCTGGAGCTTTGCGTTTGTCAGTGTTCTGTCCTCCAGATTGGCATTATTGAGCAAAGTTATGGCTAAAACTTCCCCTATTTGGGACGAGGAGGATGCATGGGAGTGTAAAAGATGCTTCGCAGCGAGGCCCCGAAATCTTGATACGAAGGTAGAGAGCTTTTCACTTCGATCTCTCCTACAGGAAGTCACCTTTTGGTATGAGGATATAAGCCGGGTGACCATTGAGATGGGAGGATCTACAGCCACAAGTTTGACAATTTGTAAAGCTGCTTCAACTGGATCTTCCATCTGCAAGTAGTCCACTTGCCCTTTCGATTGAGCTTCATCAACGATGGCTTTTTGCGCATCGGGAAGACCGCGATCGTAGAGTGTTCGCCCCAAGAGCTTGAAGATAGTTTGGAAGGTCCTATCAGTGCCTTCGTCATGCGCAACTTTGAGAGAGTCCGCCCATTGACCAACTCTCTTGCGCCATGACTCTAGGTCCCCATCCGGTGAGAAGACAGGTGGATCGAAGAAACCGGATAATTTTCTTGACTTTCCTCCTGGGCCCATAACTATGGTAGGCGGGAGTGCACAAGGATGTTAGTAGCACTGCTGGAATGCGGTCGCGCGTAGCGGCGGAGGATAACAGGGGAAGAGGGAGGCGAACGTTGGGTATTTCGCCGACGGGGAAAGATCGTCACGGGATGGTCCTCGAGAGGATTGGCCGGCGAGAGGAGAATGGGTAGCGGATACCCCCGGGGAATCAGATGGACCCCGGACTTGAGCCCTCTATTTATTCGCCGCCGCGCCAGCGGCGACCACAGTACAGCCACATTAAATTTAGATGTTTTTCGGGGCTACCCGCCGTCGGCAGACTGTCCCCTCCAAGAGTGACACCATCTGCCGCTATCTTCACGTCCTCCGCAGGCAACCCCCGGATCCCCTCGGCCATGAGCCTCCCGCTGTGATCTTTTTGGAACTGCAAACACGGGCTTATGAGCGACAGCTCAACCGACTGAGCTCCTGCAGCTCGGCCCTACACAGAATTTCTTTCCATCATCATTTACTACGCTTTTCTAAATTATCACCGCTGCGACCATGGGATCTCTTGCATCAGCACTGCAATCTATTGTGAGAACGCCCTTGACCCCTCACTCACTCAGGACCTTTCCCGCTTTACATCAAATCTTCCTCCAGCCCAATCGATGCTTCTCCGCTTCTCTTCACCAGAAAAAGCGCGTTTTAGGAGCCATAGCCCACATCAATTCTGGGAAAACAACCACGTCGGAAGCCATGCTGTACACCGCCGGTGCCTTACGTCGCATGGGCAACGTTGACGTCGGTGATACCACATTGGACTACCTTCCCGATGAACGAGAACGCGGAATCACTATTAATGCAGCTGCTGTCTCGTTCAACTGGAAGGATCACCAAATCTTTCTGGTCGACTCCCCGGGACATCTCGACTTTACCTTTGAGGTTGAAAGGGCTCTCAAGGTCATGGATAGCGTAATCGTTCTCTTGGATGCCGTATCTGGTGTACAGCCGCAAACTGAGACTGTTTGGCGTCAGGCAGATTCAAACGCCTTGCCAAGAGTCGTATTTGTAAACAAAATGGACAGAGACGGCGCAGACTTTGAAAAATCTGTCTCATCAATATCCCAGTGTTTTGTGTCCACGCCATGCGTTATCCAATACCCCATATTCCACCAACGGTCAAAAAAGTTTGACGGCGTCTTTGATCTCTTAACTCTCTTTGATTATGTGCCCGGACAGAATGGCTTGATCTTTAAGAACCCTTCGGGTGATGACGTTGTTGCTTCTCTTACCGATCTCAGTCCAGAACAACAAGTGAGCATTCAAAAAGCTGCAAACACATTAGTTGAAACTGTAGCCGATGTCAACGATCAAGTCATGTCACTATGGTTGGATGAAAGCCCAATTCCCCGAGAAGTTATGACATCAGCTGTGCGCCAGGCCTGCATTCATGGAAAGTTGGTCCCTGTCCTGTTCGGATCCTCACTCCGGGGCATAGGCGTAGAGCCATTGCTCGATGCAGTCGTTAATTACCTCCCTTCACCAGCTGAAAGATCTCCAGTGAAGGCAAGATCGAAGCATGGGGATGAAGTTGTCATCCCCATGTCGGAAAAGTCGCCGTTCTTAGCATACGCATTCAAAGTTTCACATGACAAACATCGTGGGAGACTAGTTCATTTCCGGGCCTTTTGTGGTGACTTAAAGCACTTTCGCGGACCTTTTCTGAATACCACAAAAGGGAAGAAAGAGACGCCAACAAAAATTTTGCGAGTCCTTGCTGATAAATACGAGGAAATCCAGATCATTTCACCCGGGGACATATTTGCAGCGGTAAGCAAATCCACGGCAGCCGCAGACCCGCGACTATACCCCCTGTGAGCCCATCCATGATACTAACTTGTCTCTTCTTCCTCTACCTTGATGGGATCGTAATGGCTTCGTATGACGTTTCAGGTTGGTCTCAAGCAAACAGAGACCGGAGACACTTTGGTTCTCATGCGAGATCCGCCCTCATCACAAGTCATTCTGAGTGGAGTGAAGGCTCCTCCTCCAGTCTTCTCAGTCGCTTTGGAAGTGGAAGGGGCCGTCCAAGAGCGGGAGCTAGAAGGCCTTTTGGCGCGCATTGTCCAGGAAGACTGCTCCATGGAACAGACTGTTGATAACGAAACGGGAGAAACATTGCTGTCCGGAATGGGAGAGCTCCACCTTGAAGTAGCTGTTGGCAGACTATCTCGCAGCCTTGGTTTCCCTGTTCGCATGTCCCGACCACGCGTTTCATACCGCGAGACGATCACAGAATCAGTGGAAAGCGTAGAAGTTTACGATTGCACCATCGGATCGAGTAGATTTCAGGCTACGCTCAGAGTGAAGATCGAACCACACGCACCTAAGTCAAGTCATTGTGCTAATCTGATTGATATTTCGGACGAGTTTTTCAGCTTGGCCGAACGGGAAGCTATCGCAGACGGTGTGAATGCTGCTCTCGGCAGGGGCCCTTTGCTTGGATCTTCGGTGACAAATTTGAAAGTCTCAGTGTTCTCAGCTACTGATGCTGCAGCCGACACAGGGGCAAGAAACAACTTCACAGCCCTTCGTGGTTGTGCACGAAAAGCAATTCAGAGTGTGATACGGAATGCTACACCGAGAGTGCTTGAACCAGTCATGAGAGTGCATCTTGTGGTTCCAACCAATAGTGCGGGCGACATTATCTCCGAGATTTCCCACCCAACGAAACGAAGAGGGACAATTGATGTTGTAGATGTTATGCCCGGAGAGAGTGGTTCTGCTAAGAGTCAATTAAGTGCAATTGAAGC